>NW_027467728.1:725138-827638 GCF_046742065.1 Oratosquilla oratoria
ACCTAGAGCCGTGGAAGGGTTTGGTTGTCATTTGAGTTTTGTTGATCTCATTGACCTGTGGAATACTGTTGTTCATGTCATGAAGTTACTTGGATTGAATGTTTGAAATGTGATTTTTTTGATAGATACTGTTATTGAAGTTATCTCAATAACTGTTTACTTTGTTTTCTGAAAAAAAATATTTTGGACTTTGATTGAAGTTGATGAGTTAGACTGGATGTGCGTTAATGTTTTTTGTAATCAAGAAAGGGTTTTGAAGGTGTTTTAGAAGTTTTTAAGTTTTCCAGGCTTGTTTGAATCAAGAAAAAAGATGTTGGTTTGTTTATTGTTATATTGTAGACAAGATGATGAAGAAAGAAAGACATCGTTGATATGTAGGAGACATGACTTGGAAAGCATATGGTAATGTAATTGCATGAATTGTGATGAGAATCTCTTTTGCAAAAAATCATGTAATATGTATTTTTAGTTGTATAGATGAAGATACATATTATATGGTTTCTTCTCCAGGGGTCAAAGATCAGTGTTTTGCTGGTTTTTTCTGGTTAGGGTCAAACATGATTGCATTGTCATTTGAATTTATATGATGGCATAGGACACATGTATGTTGGCAATGTAACCACTTGGGAACTTAATAGTGTGAATGTGGATGTGTTCGCAAGGATGCCGGTGTCAGTTTTGATTACGTATTTTTTGATTAGTTGTACACGAGTTACCCCCGGATTCTATGAATTTGATCATGTTTTCAGTGTTTATTAACGAGTAAAAAAGAATGAGTCATGCAGTAATGACTATTTTATAATGCAAATTTTTGCATTGATTTATGAGGTGAGTTGACTCGTACTGAAGTGGTTAATGTGATTGACCAGTTGGGTAGAAAAAAAGAAAAAAAAAAAAAAAAAAAAAAAAAAAAAAAAAAAAAAAAAAAAATGGAAAGATAATCATGAAAAAAAAAAAAAAAAAAAAAAAAAAAAAAAAAAAAAAAAAAAAAAAAAAAAAAAATAAAAAAAAAAGGAAGGTAACGAACAACAACAAGTTGAAAAAAAAAAAAAAAAAAAAAAAAAAAAAAAAAAAAACAAAAAAATAATATGAAAATACTCATCTTTAACTTAAATGAACAAAAATGGATAAAAAATATAATACAAAAAAAACCCTCATTATCATGTCATGGCATAGTTGGGAACCACGGATGTAAAGAGTGTTGTTGGTTTGTCAGTTGGTGTATGGCTTTGTTGCATTGTAATGTTTACATTTTCAGTTTCGAGTTTGTAGGATGACCTGTGGTGGTGGTGTGCTTTAGAGCCAGAGTGAAGTAGTAAGTATCGAGTTATTGTATTGTGGTTGTACTTCAAATAATGATGACAAAAAATATCTCCAGAATTACTGTGTTGGCAAGCTCAACAGGGCTGACATTGCTTATAGTGTACACCTTGCATTGGATCAAGAGCCATTGTTTACAAGTGGTATTTTTTCAGGTAAAGGCCTGGAGCATTCCTCAGCTGCATTAAGGTTGGTACTTGTTTTGGACAGAAGATGGGACTGAATGGAGAATTGCTGTGTATGGATGCTGTGGCATGAGGGGGAGTGGATGGGGGGTGAGGCAATGAGTGAAAAATGCAGCATAAAGGGATTTCTCCCCATCTGCATGAGGTGACTGAGAGGAGGGGGGTTGCCAGTTTATTTCATCTGCTTTGCTGTGGATGTACTGTCTTAAACTGCTTCTGACCCAGGGCAGTGGGTGAGATGCAGGGATGACCCATCAGCCAGGAGCCAAGATGAGGGAAGGGAGTGGATTTTTTTTTTTTTTTTTTTTTTTTTTTTTTTTTTGTCGTACCCCATTTCATTTCTGCTCACCTCTGCCCTCTTATGCTTTATTCTGCTTTTCTTTGTACATTCTTGTGATTCATCCTATTTTGTAATCAATCTTTGAATGCTTGCTTCTTTACAATCTTTGAATGCTTCATCCCACCACTCGCTACCCTTGTATATCCTCCTGTTGTCCTTGTTCCACAACTTGAACCATCCCCATTCCTCCTCTCCTAGTTATACTCTAACCTTCACTCCCTCCCACTCCCATTTCTTCTTGTACTCCTCTTTTTCTCTCATTTAAGCAGTTTACTTTAAGTACCTCCCTACCTTCTGCCCTTTACCTTTCTCCATCTATCCTTCACTGTCAACTTCCAAAAAATTGTCTTTTCCCCCACTCTCCCCGTAGAACATTTACATCCAAAAATCCTCCCATTATTCTCCTGGTTACCACTATGTAGTCCATTAGTGCCCTATCTACCACCCTTCCATCCACCACCCTCTCCCATGTACTTATGGTTGATTTTTCCGTTGACAGGTTTTCAAGTGGACAGTGTACCAGTTTGATCAAGTTTGGACATTAATGTCCATTCATCTGTTCAGTACAGGTATAGATACCTACAGGCTGCTAGCCAGAGTAGTACTATGATGAGAATCTTACTTTCAACATGAGTAACAAATGATATAGTATTTGTACCCTGATTGCCTAGGCGATGGGTGGTCATTTTCATTATATATTTAACTGATGAGGAATATTTTCAGGTGCTGTGAGTTTAAGCAAAGCGCATAAGGAAACAGGTGAGTGGAGTATGACTGAAGAAGCATGTTTTGACTTGGCTACCTCCCTTGTGAAGGGGAAGAAGCCTATGGTATGTAGATAGATATTGTTATGCATTAGGAATGTTTGCTAACACAATTGTTGTTGATTGCAGAATTTCAGTGTTTGCTATTTTCTGAAGTTGGTCCAAAGAAGTGAAATTTGTTGCAGCTGGTGACCAAATAAATGTGGTGGTAAAGGAGTTAACTTTTTCCATTTTTATCATATTTGCTAGTGTTTATCTCCATGATGGCCCATCACTTAGAACACCTTAGGATTGCCTGTTGGCAAAGTGCTAAAGAAATGTGATTCTGACCATTCTATTGATCATACTGTGAGGTTCATTTTGAGTTGGGATTAATGTTCAGTTGTTTGCAGGTGATGTCGGAGCGAGACTGAAGGACAAGATCGTGATCACTGGTAAGATGTTTTTATTTCTTCTCGTTAATACTGTATACATGATGGCCCATCACTTAGGACACTTTAGGATTGCCTGTTGGCAAAGTGCTAAAGAAATGTGATTTTGACCATTTTACTGATCATACTGTGAAGTTAATTTTGAATTGGGATTAATGTATAGTTTTTTGCAGGTGACATCAAAGCTAGACTGAAGGGAGATCATGGACACTGGTAAGAATGTTGGTATGTCTTGTTAATACTGCATACATGATGGCCCATCACTTAGGACACCTTAGGATTGCCTGTTGGCAAAATGTTAAAAATTGTGATTCTGATCACTTTGTGAAATATACTAAACCTGTTTTATTGAATTATGATTAATTCCCTGGGACGGGGGAAAAGAATACTGCCATCAAGTAATTCCACTTTGGATTGTAAGAGGTGAGAAGAAAGGGGATGGGGATTGGGGGACTAAAGCATCTTTCTCATTGTAGCCCCCACAGGGGACATTCGTAAAAGGAAAAAGCAAAGGCATAAGAGGGTCAGGGAGTTTTCCAAACCAGCACACTAAGGTTTGGGTCTTTTAATGGTGCGTGGATGTGGTACAGATCAGAGTAAAAGGGAAGTGATAAGTAGTATGTTTATGAGAAGAAAGATGGATGTGTTGGCTTTGAGTGAAAACTAAGCTGAAAGGGAAGGGTGAATGTAAGTTTGGGAGTTGTAAGTGGGAGGTTATCAGGGGTGAAGAGAGGGCGGCGAGGGGAGGGGAAGGGGGGGACTATCTTGTAAGTGGAAGAGATAGGTAAACGTTTGTAGTGGAGTGGAAGGAGGTCTCCTCAAGGATTAATGTGGATGAAGGTCTTGGTTGTGATGTAACTGGGACAAGGAGATGTGGGATTTTGTAAGTGCATATGGGACTTGGCAGTGAGGAAGAGTGTCTGTAGAAGAACGGGAGGCCTTTAGGATAGATTTAAATGAGTGCATAGACGATTTAGGGAGAAATACTAATGTTAATAGTACTGGGAGACCCTAATGGTAGGGTTTAGGTTAGGAACTGATATCAATTGATGGAAGTGGTCGGGAAGGAAGGAAAAGGAAAGAAAATGTGGTGGATAAAAGTTGGGAGGAGAGAAAGGGGTAAAGAAGTCAGGAAAGAATCGTAGAGTGGAGAGTTGATGGTGGAAATGTGTCTAGAAAGAGAGTTGATGATAGCAAATACAGTGTTTCGAAGAGAAAATCAAGCATTATTAAGTAACATATGGGAGAGGGCTGGTGGATGGAAAGAGTGGTAGTACGATAGAGCGTTAATGGACTATGTGGTGGTAAAATAGGATTATGATAGGAAGAGTTAAGGAATGTACATGTGCAGGGGAGGGGTGGAGAAATATCAGATTCAATTTTTGGTGGATGGAAGGTTAAGTTGAGAGTGGGGGAATAGATGGAGAGGAGAGAGGAATCGGTAGTGGAGAGTTGAGTGAACTCTTTAATGAAGAGGAGGAGAGTACAAGAAGAAGCTGAAGGAAGTGGGAGAGAGTGAAGTGAGAGAGTGGTGTGGAGGAGGAATGTGGTGGTAGGAGGGAGTAGTTAATGGTGTGTGGAGAAGGACAGGAAGTAGAAGAAAGGATGTACATGTGCTGAAGGGAGAGGTTGAGAAATAAGATCATTTTTTGGTGGAGTGAGGGAGTATGAGAGGAGAGAGAGGACAATAAGGTAGAGGAGGTTGCTGTAGAGTACATACATACATATACCAAGGCTTTTTCCCCACTGTTTCAAGGGAGGTAGCCAAAAAGGGAAAGACATAAAATCACTTCCCACCCATTTCCATCCCTAAATACACTCCACCCACCCTCCCATCCTCCCTCTCATCTCGAGCCACCTCCTGGATTGGACGGGTCATCTCCCTGACAACCTTGCCCACCGCCCCAGGCGTCAGAAGCTGTGTCGCAAGACACAGCACATCCACAGGCAAAGGGCCGCTTTCATTTTAATCGGCGACCCCCCCCCTCTCCGTCCCCCCTTGGCATATAAGGAGTGAGGGGACGACGGGAGAAAATCCCTTCGGGCTGCGGCCAACAATTTACTCAACACATACTACCTCACCCCCAACCCCCCTGCCGCATTCCTCCTCATGCAATCAACACATCATCCATATACAAACCATTCTCCATCTCACCTCTGTTCTTCCGTCCTTCTCCCTTTCCTTCTCAACCAGGGAGAAACATTCCCCTCTTCCCCCAAAAAGCCCCCTTCACCCCATCCATCCACCTCATCCTAGGTCGTCCCACTCATGTTCACTCCCTCCACATTCTGGCCTTTCCATACCTCTTTTACTAGTCTTTCTTCACTTCATTTCTTTCCATGTGTCCCCAAAACCCATGCCTAATATTCTTTCAATCAACCCTATCTCCCAGCTCCTTTTTCCACCCCTGTTCTCCTCCTCACCTCCTCATTTCTCACTCTATCTAGCCTAGTTAAACCCCCCCATCATTACTTCTTCAGACCACCCTCATCTTCTGAAACACATTCGAAAAATCTCCTTCCTCCTCTTCTTCTCTTATGTTCCTACTGTTTCTGCCCGATTCAGTGGGTGTTGGCACAATCACTCCTTCCATACAGTCTCCTCTTCGCATCCATTCACTAAATGTCTATTCCTCATTACACTCTTTAAATCCACCATAAGGCATTTACTCGCTTCTCTCAATCTACATTCTGCCTCACACCTTTTCACTCCACCTTATTTTCCTACCTCATTTGCACGCCAAGTATCTAAAAACTATCCACTTCCTCCAGTCGCTCTCCCTTAATGTTCACTTCCAGTCTACTGCCACTTTTTGCACCCTTGTACATCTCTTTCACCTTACTTTTACCCACATTTTATCTTTAGCTTTGTTCTATCACATACTCTCCCAAAATCTGCCACCAGCTTCCTCAATCCCTCCTCCGACATGCCCCACAAGCGCAGTGTCATCCGCAAACAACAGCTGGCCTCACCTCCCCACTTTTCTCCATTTTCTTCTGTAACCATCTCCAATCCCTGACCCTACTCCCCTAGCATTCACCCTCTCGCACCACCCCATCCATGTATAAGTTGAAACAGCCCAGGGCGACATAAACGCAACCTTGACGAAGTCCCCACCTTTTACTTCAAAACCACTCACTCTCTCCATTTTTTCTAATTCCTGGACACAAGCTCTACTACTCTCATTTAACCCCCACTAAAAAACCTTCTTTGACAGCTCCCAAAGCTTTTCTCCTATCCCATAAAATCTGCAATAACCTCCCACAGTGCCTTTCTGTCTACCCTATCATAAGCCTTATCCAGATCCATAAAAGCCCAAAAAACGTCCTTCCCCTTTCCTATAAGCTTTCTCACATATCTGTTCTTACTCACCCCCCCCCCCCCCCCCCCCCCCCACCCCCCCCCCCCCCCCTCCCCCCCCCCCCCCCCCCCCCCCCCCCCCCCTCAAAGATTGATCTACACAACCTCTACTGTTCTAGATCTACACTGTTTCTCACCTTTACGTCCTTCTGTTCCTCTCCTAATGCTCTCAATCAGACTTCCCATACAAGCCTTCCAACTACACTTACAGTAATCTCTCTGAAACTACTTACATTCACACTTGTCCCACTTTTCACTTGTATAGAGGATCTTTAAAGGGGCACTACATCCAGTCCTACGGTACTCTACCCTCTCTCACAGCTAACATTACATAACCTCACAACACGTCCACCTCACTGGTACCTCCCTTTTTCATGACATTCTGCATTGGCATCCATCCAGACCTGGTGCCTTAATGCTTTCATCATCTTAAAATGAACTTATATCTCGCGGGCAGGCAGCCAATGGAGTTACAGTTATGAGGATAGAATATTAATATTTCTTATCATAAAATATAGTCGACGCTTAGGATCGTTCTCTCTTTCAGCGAATTTTGAAATACCACAGAGAATGGGATTCCAGGGTGGATTGGGAGAATGTAAAAACACAGGGAGTCACTTCATAAATGCAATCAAGATGCCGATATGGAAAACAAGAAGGTTGCGAATCCTTGTCCTCAAAGGGTACGTGAATGGTTGCGGCAACCGTATGGAAGGGGTACAAAGAAGGTGATGTAGGAAACTGCCCTTCACCTATCCTTCCTGTATTCTCCTCATTCTCCTCACTCATCATGGTCATTTTCTTCGCATTTACCCACTGCAGCTTTCTTTCCTTCCCTATCTCCTTTCAGAAGCGAGCTTTCCCACAGATTGGTTAGGAAAAAAAATATTCTGCCCATTTCCCCTTATGCGCTTCTCTTGCCATTATCAATCTCTCCATCTGCTCCTTTTTACCTTTTTTCCCTACTTGATTCGCCTTCCTCTTCCTTACCTAATTTCTTTCCAAAAGTCATATGAGAGGTACAAGAAAAGAAAAGACGAAATTAAAGTCATACTCCTACCCCATTTCACATCTGCTCTCCTCTTTGGCAACCTTTACCTTTTGCTTTACTTTTTTCTTTTTTGTGTAGGAGGCCAAGAGAGGAGAGAGTCCTCTTTGTGACCAATCTGGGTAACATGCTCGCAGAAAATTTTGAAGTAATAAAATGATGTTTTGGAAAGAAATTAAGAGGTGGAAGAGGAGGCGAATCAAGTAGAGAAGAAAAGGTAAAAGGTGCAGATGGAGATATGATAATGGAAGAGAAGGCAGTAAGGGGAAGATGGGCAGAATATTTTAGGGAGTTGTACCTGGTCTGGATGGATGCCATGCAGAATGTCTAAAAAAAAGGAGGTACAGTGATGGTGGACTGGTTGGTGAGGTTATTTAATGTTTGCTGGAGGTGAAGGTAGAGTGCCGGAGGACTGGAGGAGTGATTGTATAGTTCCATTTTACAAGGGAAAGCGGGACAAGTGTGAATGTAGTAGTTTCAGAGGGATTAGCTTGTTAAGTGTAGTTGGGAAGGCTTATGGGAGGATCTTGATTGAGAGGATTAGGAGAGGAACAGAAGGAGTAATTGGTGAGGAACAGTGTGGATATAGGACAGGTAGAGGTTGTGTAGATCAGATTTTTGTGGTAAAGATAGATATGTGAGAAAGCTATAGGAAAGGGGAAGGATGTTTTTTTGGGCTTTTATGGATCTGGAAAAGGCTTTTGATAGGGGTAGACAGAAAGGTCACTGTGGGGAGGTTATGCAGATATACGGGATAGGAGGAAAGCTTCTGGGAGCTCGTGAAGACTTTTTATGAGAGTTGTAGTGCTTGTGTCAGGATTAGAAAAATGGAGAGAGGTGAGTGGGTTCGCGGTAAAGGTGGGACTTCAAGGATGGCGTTCACTGGCTGTTCAACTTCTACATGGATGGGGTAGAGCGAGAGGTGATCTCCCCAGGTATGTGGGTCAGGGATTGGACATAGTTAAAGAAAATGGAGAAAAGTGGGAGGTGAGACCAGCTGTTGTTTGCGGACAACACTGCGGTTGTGGCTGGATCGGAGGAGGGATTGAGGAAGTTGGTGACAGAGTTTGGGAGAGTATGTGATATATGAAAGCTGGAGATAAATGTGGGTTAAAGTAAGGTGATGAGATGTGCGAGGGGTGAAAGTGGCAGTAGACTGGAAGTGAGCATTAAGGGGAGAGCAACTGGAGGAAGTGGATGGTGTGAGATACTTGGGTGCAACTGGGGCAGGAAAAGGTGGAGTGAAGGTGGAGGTAGAATGGAGAGTGAGAGAAGCGAGGAAATGGCCTTGGTGAATTAAAAAGTGTAATGAGGAATAGACATTTGGGAATGGATCCTAAGAGGAGACTACATGAAGGAGTGATTGTGTCAACAGCACTGTATGGGGTAGAAACATGGGAACATAAGAGAAGAAGAGAGAAGGAGTTTGAGATGAGGTGTCTGAGAAGTATGATGGGGGTTACTAGGCTAGATAGAGTGAGAAATGAGGAGGGTAGGAGGAGGAACAGGGTGGAAAGGGGATTGGGAGATAGGGTTGATGAAAGAGCATTAGGATGGTATGGATACATGGAAAGAATGAGTGAAGAAAGACTAGTAAAAGAGGTATGGAAGGCAGATGTGGAGGGAGTGAACATGAAGGGACGTCATAGGGTGAGGTGTAATGGATGGTATGAAGGGGGCTTTGGGGAAGAGGGGAATGTCTGTTGAGGAAGGATGGGAGAGGACAGAAAGAGAGGGGTGAATTGGAGAATGGTGGTATGGGGATGATGTTGTGATGAATGAGGTGGCGTGGAGTGGGGGGATGGGGGGTGAGGTAGTACGTGTGAGCAAAATTTTACGCAGACCAAAGGTTATTTCTCCCCGTCTTCTCCTTTATGCATGGGGGGATGGAGACGGGGGGTCGCGAATTTAATGAAGCGGCCTTGCTGTGGATGTGCTGTGTCTTGCGACACTGCTTCTGACCCAGGGCAGTGGACAAGGTGGAGGGATGACCATCCTGGAGGTGCTAAGTTGAGAGGGAGGGATGAGGGGTGTGGAGTGTATTCAAAGATGGAATGGGTGGAAATGATTATATGCCTTTTCCTTTTTGGCTATCCCTTGTAAGGGGGAAAAAGCCTCGGTATATGTATGTATGTATGTATGATTAATGTAGGTTCTTGTTTCCAGAATGGAAGACTGGCAAGCCTGTGGGTATTGTCTGAGGTACATATAAATTTAAGAAACCTAGTTACTGAACATTTGGCAATGCTAATGTGTAATTGTACATAGTAGGAAGATGCATTTCATGATGATAACCATTTCTATCACATTCGCGGTTTCCACCGGAGGGTGATCCTATGAAGGTTAATGTGTTGTCTGATTGTTGGAATTGTCTTGTACTTGGTTGTTAAGTTTAAGTGGATATCATATCGGTTGCTTGTTTCAGGTCAGACTTGTCACTGTTTTGCATTAGCAAGGTTGTCCATAGTGCCTTTATGCAGATTGAATCTGTGTTCAAGCAGAAGCTTTTTAGTAAGTATTCATAGCAACAGGTTGGCTAGCCATAATGTTGGTGAGAATTTTAATCTGTTTAATCCTGGGCCTACGAGAGTTTAGTAGTTAGCCAATCCTGGATTTTGTAATACGAAGTGGAGGGCTGTTAAGGTTGACAATGAAAGGTTATTAGGATGGTTTAGGTACGTGGAAGGAATGAGCAGACCAAACCATGTTCACAGGAGGGTCTGTTGGAGATTGCTTCTGCGGGACTTTGTCTTGGGTTATCATCCCCATGGTAGTGCATGTATGGTGTGAAGGTTGAAAGTGTAAGGGCTCTTGCATGGAATTGTTAAATACATGACATTCTATGGGGAATGTTTGGTATGTTCAGATGTCATGTTGGTGCAGGCAGTTAGTGTTGATTAAACGTAACTTTTGACCACAGATGTAGAACTTCTGGTATCTGATCTTGTTACATACATACATACATACACATACCAAGGCTTTTTCCCCCTTACAAGGGAGGTAGCCAAAAAGGAAAAGGCATAAAATAATTTCCACCCATTCCATCCCTGAATACACTCCACACCCCTCCACCCTCCCTCTCATCTTAGCACCTCCTGGATGACGGGTCATCCCTGCACCTTGTCCACTGCCCTGGGTCAGAAGCAGTGTCGCAAGACACAGGACATCCACAGCAAGGCCGCTTCATTAAATCGGCGATCCCCCCTCTCCATCCCCCCATTGCATAAAAGGAGAAGACGGGGAGAAATCCCTTCGGGCTACGTCAAATTTTGCTCACACATACTACCTCACCCCCATCCACCCGCCCATTCCACCTCATGCAATCACATCATCCACATACAACCATTCTCCTTTCACCCGTCTTCTGTCCTCCCGTCCTTCCTCAACAGACATTCCCCTCTTCCCCAAAGCCCCCTTCACCCCATCCATCCACCTCATCCTAGGACGTCCCCTCATGTTCACTCCCTCCACATCGGCCTTCCATACCTCTTTTACTAGTCTTTCTTCACTCATTCTTTCCATGTGTCCAAACCATCCTAATATTCTTTCATCAACCCTATCTCCCAGCTCCCTTTCCACCCCTGTTCTCCTTCTCACCTTCTCATTTCTCACTCTATCTAGCCCAGTAACCCCCATCATACTTCTCAGACACCTCATCTCAAACACATTCAAACTCCTTCTCTCTTCTTCTCTTATGTTCCATGTTTGTGCCCCATACAGTGCTGTTGGCACGATCACTCCTTCATACAGTCTCTTCTTAGCATCCATTCCCAAATGTCTATTCCTCATTACACTCTTTAATCCACCAAGGCATTTACTCACTTCTCTCAATCTACATTCTACCTCGACCTTCACTCCACCTTTTCCTGTCACATTTGCACCCAAGTATCTAAAACTATCCACTTCCTCCAGTCGCTCTCCCTTAATGCTCACTTCCAGTCTACTGCCACTTTCACCCCTTGTACATCTCATCACCTTACTTTTACCCACATTTATCTTCAGCTTTCTTCTATCACATACTCTCCCAAACTCTGCCACCAACTTCCTCAATCCCTCCTCTGATACTGCCACAAGCACAGTGTCGTCCGCAAACAATAGCTGGCTCACCTCCCACTTTTCTCCATTTTCTTTAACCATCTCCAATCCCTGACCCACTACCCTTGCATTTACCTCTCTCTTGTTGCAGAAGAATAAATCTGCCAGTTTTGTATTTTTCACTTCAAGGTTTAACATTTCTTTGCAGATGTTATGCATTAACAGCATGTGGATTCTTCACATCATAATTTCAAAACTCCAACCAGAGTAAAAATTGGTGGATACGTACATAAGTAATGCTGTTCTTTAGTTGGTCAAAACCTTCCTAAATGGAACAAGTAACTACTCAAATATGCTCCTCCTGACCACCGTGAAGGAAAATAACTTCCATGGCAAACAAATTAGACAAGGCCATCAACAGCTATAGTACCATTGATCACTGACATAAGACAATATCCTGCATTCACACATGGACAGCAATGCAATAATGGGATTGTTGTGGAGACCTGGAGACTGCTACAGCAGTGTGGAGATTGAGACCAGTGGAAAGATGGTGAAAATGAGTTATACATGCATCACTCCTCTCCATTCACCCTTATCTTCTGTCCTCTCCTGCCCTTCCTCCACAGACATTCCTCTCTTTTGTAATGCCCCTTTCACCCCATCCATCCATCTCATCCTAGGACACCCCCTCATATTCACTCCTTCCACCTCTGCCTTCCACACTTCTTTTACTAATCTTTCTTCACTCATTCTTTCCATGTGTCCAAACCATCCTAATATCCTTTCATCAACCCTATCTCCCAATTTCCTTTCCACCTCTGTTCTCCTCCTCACCTCATTTCTCACTCTATCTAGCCTAGTAACCCCTATTATACTTCTCAGACACCTCATCTCAAACACATTCAAACTCCTTCTCTCTTCCTCTCTCATGTTCCATGTTTCTGCCCCGTACAATGCTGTTGGCACAATCACTCCTTCATATATCCTCCACTTAGCATCCATTACCAAATGTCTATTTCTCATTACACTTTTCAATCCACTCGCTTCTCTCAATCTACATTCTACCTCCGCCCACACTCCCTTTCCTGCCACATTCGCAGCCAAGTATCTAAAACTATCCACTTCCTCCAGTCTTTCACCCTTAATGCTCACCTCCAGCCTGCTGCCAATCTCTCCCCTTGTACATCTCATCATCTTACTTTTACCCACATTTATCTTCAGCTTCCTTCTTTGACACACCTTTTCAAACTCTGTCACTAACTTCCTCAATCCCTCCTCTGATCCTGCTACAAGCGCAGTGTTGTCCACAAACAACAACTGGCTCACCTCCCACTTTTCTCCATTTTCTTTAATCATCTCCAACCCCTGACCCACTACCCTTGCATTCACTTCTCGCACCACCCCATCCATGTAAAGATTGAACAGCCAGGTCGACATAACACATCACTGACGAAGTCCCACCTCAAACCATTCACTCTCTCCACTTCTAATCCTAACACAAGCTCTACTACTCTCGTAAAAACTCTTGACTGCTCTTAACAGCTTTCCTCCTATCCCATATATCTGCAGTACCTCCCACAGTGCCTTCCTGTCTACCATGTCATAAGCCTTTTCCAGATCCATAAAAGCCCAAAAAACATCCATACCTTTTCTTATAGCTTTCTCACATATCTGTCTTACCACAAAGATCTGATCTACACAACCCCTACCTGTCCTAAACCCACACTGATCCTCACCAATTACTCCCTCTGTTCCTCTCTTAATCCTCTCAATCAAGACTCTCCCATAAGCCTTCCCAACTACACTCAACAAGCTGATCCCTCTGAAACTACTACACTCACACTTGTCCCCCTTTCCCTTGTAAAGCAGAACTATACAGGCACTCCTCCAGTCCTCCGGCACTCTACCCTCTCTCAAACAAACATTAAACAACCTCACCAGCCAGTCCACCATCACTGTACCTTTTTTCTTCAGACATTCTGCATGGCATCCATCCAGACCAGGTGCCTTACCTGCTCTCATTATCTTAACAGCTGCTTTCACTTCATCCTTCCCTATTTCTCCTCCATTTTCCTCACTCATCACTCTCATTTTCTTAGCGCTTCCCACTGCAACTACCTTTACCTCCCTATCCTCCTTTACATTTAGCAACTCCCTAAAATACTCTCCCTGCCTTCCTCTCACTGCCTTTTCTTCCATTATCATCTCTCCATCTGCACCTTTTACCTTTTTTTCTCCACTTGATTCGCCTCCTTTATCTCTTTTAATTTCCTTCCAAAACATCTTTTTATTGCTTTCAAAATTTTCTGTCATACTCTTACACCATTTCACATCTGCTCTCCTCTTTGCTTCCTTTATCTTATGCTTAGCTTCCCTTTTCTTTACTTTGTACCTCTCATACAATTTCCTCGTCCTAATTTGCAGCCAATCTGTGAAAGCTCGCTTCTCTTCTACACATTTCTTTGCTTCATCATCCCACCACTCACTACCCTTCCTTCTATTTCCTCCCGCCCTCCTTGTTCCACACACCATCTTTGCACACCTTATGACTCCCTCCTTGAACCATCTCCATTCCTCCTCCACTCCTAGTTCTACTCTATCCTTTACTTCCTCCCACTCCTCTTTCAGTTTCTTCTTAAACTCACTCTCCTTTTTTTCCTCATTTAAGCAGTTCACTCTAAGTACCTCCCTACCTTCTGCCCTTTTCCTCTTTCTCCACCTATTCTCCACTCTCGTTTTACCTTCCACCAAAAAAGGATCTGATATTCCCCCACTCTCTCCCCTTAGAACATGTACATCCTTAACTCTTCCTACCATACTCCTGGTCACCACTATATAGTCCATTAACCCCTTCCATACGGTGCCGCACACGTAGGCGTCATGGGGAGCGAGTGTATTCGCGAGGCTGCCATATCGGCGTCTTGATTATATTTATTGTAGTCGCCCCTCCATAATGACATTCTTTCTAATTCTTTTGTAATCGCATTTTCTATGGTTATCAAAATTCACGGGTGAAGAGAGAACGATCGATATAAGCGGTGACTATATTTTATGATGCGAGTATTATTACGACACGTCGTACGGCTGGCATTGGTTGCTGCCACCGAGATCTAAGTCCATGACGCCTACGTGTGCGGCACCGTATGGAAGGGGTTAACGCTCTGTCTGCCAGCCTTCAATCCACCACTCTCTCCCATGTGTACTTATGCTTGACTTTCTTCTTAAATACTGTATTAGCTATCATCAACTCTCTTTCAAGACACATCTCCACCATCATTTCTCCACTACGATTTTTACCTGGAACTCCATACTTCCCAATCACTCTGTCCATTGGTTCATTTCCTACCCTAGCATTAAGGTCTCCCAATACAACTATATTGACATTTCTCCCTAATCCCTCTATGCATTCATTTATATATACCCAAAAAGCCTCCTTTCTACACTCTTTTCACTACCAGGTCCATACACACTTACAAAAACCAACATCTCCCTTCCCAGCTTCACCTTCATCCGCATCAACCTTGATGAAACCTCCTCCCACTCCACTACCCGCTTACTTATCTCTTCACTTACTAGTATAGCCACCCCTTCTCTCTCTCGTCCTCTCTTCACTCCTGAGTACCTCCCAGCTACACTCCCAAACTCACAGTTGCCCTTTCCTTTCATTTTAGTTTCACTCAAAGCCAGTACATCCATCTTTCTTCTCACAAACATACTGCCTATCTCTTCCCTTTTACTCTCATCTGCACCACATTCACACACATTGAAAGACCCAAACCTTAGGGTACTGGTTGGAAAACTCTTATGCCTTTTCTTTTCTTTTTAGGAATGTCCCCTTTTGGGGCTACAGGTAGTAGGACTCGTAATACCATCCCCGTCCTGTTTTTTGTCGCCTTCTACGACTCCAGTGGAAAGACTTGGTGGTAGCATTCTCTTCCCCTACCACAGGAACAGCAAAAACAGAAAATTAATACTCAGAGAAATGGTACAGGACAGCAACAAGGGGTTGGGGGACGGCATAATGGAGGGACAGTCGTAGTATAAAGGTATCATCATTACTCTATGAACAGAGTTTTCCTCTATCACAGACAAAATGATGTGTGGCTCTGGTCCGTAGGGGTGCCCCATATAGACCCTAAAGTATCAACTGCATGCTACTTTGCCACATTAACATGCAGCCAATACCCCAAAGTAAATAGTGTATAAAATACACAAAATGGAGAAAGAAAAAGAAGA
Organism: Oratosquilla oratoria; assembly: GCF_046742065.1. Classification (NCBI taxonomy): domain Eukaryota; kingdom Metazoa; phylum Arthropoda; class Malacostraca; order Stomatopoda; family Squillidae; genus Oratosquilla; species Oratosquilla oratoria. The sequence continues at coordinate 740,862 of NW_027467728.1, forward strand.
AAAACTGAACCAATAAAGAGAGGTTTGGACATGAGCAGAGTCGAGTCACCGCTGGGGCTGATACAAAAACAATCATGCATGATTGATACCCCAAAAGAAAGAGGATTATTAGGTAGAGGTTTAGATGTGGAAAGAGAAACTAGGTATAAAAATGTACTAAGAAATTGGGATATTGCTGATTTGATGGAGGAATTAATACATTTGAAAGATGAATATAGGGCAATGTACAGAGAGATAAACCAACTATGAAGAGCTAATGACAAGATGAACAAAGAGCTTAATGATCTAAAAAACGAATTGAATATGGTCAGAAGTGATATTGAAAGAAGGAAAAATGAAGATAAAAGTAAAAATGAGGCATAAAAAAAGAAGTCAAAGAAAAAATACAAACAGTGACTGAGAAAGTAGGAGACACAATTAAGGAGACGGATCTCCTAGAAATAAAGAATCAATGAAAACTAGAACAAGAAGATCAGAAAATAACCTTTAAAGAAATAGTACAACAGCAGGTAGAGGAAAATGTTAAACAGTAATTAAAGTAATTAAAGAAAAGGAAATCTGGGTAAGAGACACAATGGATAAAAAAAAAGTGCATTGTATTGTATGGTATTAAAGAAAAACATAATGTACACAGATACCAAAAAGAAAAAGAAGAGAAGTAGCAAAAGCAATTCTGAAGGAGATACAAGAGGAGTGACAGGTAATGGATAAAGCGATAAAGTACATATATAGGGCAGTACTCTAGAAAAAAATAGTATAGACCACTAAAAAGCAATCTAGTTGTCTCAAATGATAGCTGAAGAAGTACTATGAATTTTTTTTACAAAAATGTTTGGATAAAAAGAAGAAAAGAGCGATGAGGAAAAAGAAAAAAAAGACACTTCGAAATGAAGCAAATAAAGAAAAAAATAAGGGCAGAATGGAGACTGAAAAGAATAAGTTTTTTTTTTAGAGTACTGGACCTGAGGCTGAGAAAATGGTACATAAAAAAAAAAAAAAAAAAAAGGAAAATTATTAAATAAAAAAAGAGGAAAAGAAAAAATTAAAAATAACATATACTTACATAGATGGCATGATTTCAGGACTAAACGAATTAAATTACTATCTGTCAGTAGAGAAACCAGACATAATGGGAATTGTAGAGACAAAATTAAGAGGTCCACTATAATCAAGTACTGTGGGGCAAGGTCTATACAACCATTGGGTGAAAAATAAAAAGGAGAAACAGGGTGGAATCATATTTTTGACTGAGAAAGGTTTAAATACGAAAAAGATAACATACATATACCAAGGCTTTTTCCCTTTTAAAGGGAGGTGGCCAAAAAGAAAAAAGCATAAAATCATTCCCATCCATTCCATCCCTGAATACCCTCCACTCCCCTCCACCCTCCCTCTTATCTTACCACCTCTTGGATGACGGGTCATCCCTGCACCTTGTCCACTGCCCTGGGTTAGAGGCAGTGTTGCAAGACACAGCACATCCACAGCAAGGCCGCTTCATTATATTGACCCCCCCCCCCCCGTCCCCCCATGCATAAAAGGAGAAGACGGGGAGAAATCCCCTCGGGCTACGTCAAATTTTGCTCACACATACTACCTCACCCCCCATCCCCCCACCCACTCCAGCTCATGCACCACAACATCATCCATATACAACCATTCTCCATTCACCCCTGTCTTCTGTCCTCTCCCATCCTTCCTCAACAGACATTCCCCTCTTCCCCAAAGCCCCCTTCACCCCATCCATCCACCTCATCCTATGACGTCCCCTCATGTTCACTCCCTCCACATCTGCCTTCCATACCTCTTTTACTAGTCTTTCTTCACTCATTCTTTCCATGTGTCCAAACCATCCTAATACTCTTTCATCAACCCTATCTCCCAACTCACTTTCCACCCCTGTTCTCCTCCTCACCTCCTCATTTCTCACTCTATCTAGCCTAGTAACCCCCATCATACTTCTCAGACACCTCATCTCAAACACATTCAAACTCCTTCTCTCTTCTTCTCTTATGTTCCATGTTTGTGCCCCATACAGTGCTGTTGGCACAATCACTCCTTCATACAGTCTCCTCTTTGCATCCATTCCCAAATGTCTATTCCTCATTACACTTTTTAATCAACCAAGGCATTTACTCGCTTCTCTCAATCTACATTCTACCTCCACCTCCACTCCACCTTTTCCTGTCACATTTGCACCCAAGTATCTAAAACTATCCACTTCCTCCAGTCACTCTCCCTTAATGCTCACTTCCAGTCTACTGCCACTTTCACCCCTTGTACATCTCATCACCTTACTTTTACCCACATTTATCTTCAGCTTTCTTCTATCACACTCTCCCAAACTCTGTCACCAAATTCCTCAATCCCTCCTCCGATCCTGCCACAAGCACAGTGTCATCTGCAAACAACAGCTGGCTCACCTCCCACTTTTCTCCATTTTCTTTAACCATCACCAATCCCTGACCCACCACCCTTGCATTTACCTCTCTCATCACCCCATCCATGTACAAGTTGAACAGCCAGGGTGACATAACGCATCCCTGACAGAGTCCCACCTTTACCTCGAACCACTCGCTCTCTACATCTCTAATCCTGACACAAGCTCTACTACTCTCATAAAAACTCTTGACAGCTCCTAGAAGCTTTCCTCCTATCCCGTATATCTGCAAAACCTCCCACAGTGCCCTCCTGTCTACCCTGTCGTAAGCCTTTTCCGGATCCATAAAGCCCAAAAAACATCCTTTCCCTTTCCTATAGCATTCTCAAATATCTGTCTTACCACAAAAATCTAATCTACACAACCCATACCCGTCCTAAATCCATACTGTTCCTCACCAATTACTCCCTCTGTTCCTCTCCTAATCCTCTCAATCAAGATCCTCCCATAAGCCTTCCCAACTACACTTAACAAGCTAATCCCTCTGAAACTACTACATTCACACTTGTCCCCTTTTCCCATGTAAAGTGGAACTATACAGGCACTCCTCCAGTCCTCTGGCACTCTACCCTGTCTCCACAAAGCATTAAATAACCTCACCACCCAGTCCACCATCACTCTACCTCCTTTTTTTTAGACATTCTACATGTCATCCATCCAGACCAGGTGCCTTACCTGCTTTCATCATCTTAACAACTGCCTTCACTTCATCCTTCCTTATTTCTCCTCCATTTTCCTCACTCATCATGGTCATTTTCTTAGCATTTCCCACTGCAGCTATCTTTCCCTTCTTATCCTCCTTCACATTTAGCAACTCCTTAAAATATTCTACCCATCTTCCCCTTACTGCCTTCTTTTCCATTATCATCTCTCCATCTGCACCTTTTACCTTTTCTTCTCTACTTGATTCACCTCCTCTTCCTCTCTTATTTCTTTCCAAAACATCTTTTTATTACTTTCAAAATTTTCTGTCATACTCTTACCCCATTTAATATCTTCTCTCCTCTTTGCCTCCTTTACCTTGTGCTTTACTTCTCTTTTCTTTTCTTTGTACCTCCCATATGACTCCCTCGTCCTATTTTGTAACCAATCTGTGAAAGCTCGCTTCTTCTCTTCTACAACCATTCACTACCCTTCCTTCTATTTCCTCCTGTCCTTCTTGTTCCACACACCATCTTTGCACACTTTGTGACTCCCTTCTTGAACCATCCCCATTTCTCCACTCCTAGCTCTACTCTATCCTTCACTCCCTTCCACTCCTCCCTCAGCTTCCTCTTGTACTCCTCTTTTTCCTTTTCATTTAAAGAGTTCACTTTAAGCACCTCCCTACCTTTTGTCATTTTCCTCTCTCTCCATCTACAGTATCCTCCACTCTCAACTTATCTTCCACCAAAAATGAACTGATATTCCCCTACCCGCTCCCCTTAGAACATGTGCATCCTTAACTCTTCCTATTATACTCCTATCTACCACTACGTAGTCCATTAACGCTCTTTCTACCACCCTCTCCCATGTGTACTTATGCTTGACTTTCTTCCGAAACACTGTATTTGATATCATCAACTCTCTTTCTAGACACATTTCCACCATCAACTCTCCACTACAATTTTTTCCTGGAACTCCACACTTCCCAACTACTCCGTCAATTGGTTCATTTCCTTCCCTAGCATAAAGGTCTCCCAGTATTATTGACATTTCTCCCTAATCCCTCTATGCACTCATTTAAATCTATCCAAAAAGCCTCCCTTCTACACTCTTCTCACTACCAGCCTCATATGCACTTACTAAAACCCACATCTCCTTTCCCAGTTTCACCTTCATCCACATTAACCTTGAGGAAACCTCCTTCCACTCCACTACCTGTTTACCTATCTCTTTACCTACTAGTATAGCCACCCCTTCCTTCCATCGCCCTCTCTTCACTCCTGATAACCTCCCGCTTACACTCCCAAAATTACACTTGCCCTTCCCTTTCAATTTAGTTTCACTCAAAGCCAACACATCCATCTTTCTTCTCACAAACATGCAACCTATCTCTTCCCTTTTACTCTCATCTATACCACATCCACGCACATTAAAAGACCCAAACCTTAGGGTGCTGGTTGGAAAACTCCTAGACCCTCTTATGCCTTTACTTTTTTTTAGGAATGTCCCCTGTGGAGCTACAGGGAGAAGGATGCCTGGTCCCAATCCCCTTCCCTTTTTTCTCACCTCTTATGATCCAAGTGGAAATACTTGGTGGCAGTATTCTTTTGCCCCCACCACAGGGTAGGTAGGCGAAAAAGGAAATGAATATTCAGAGAAATTGTACAGAACAGTAAGAAGGGGTTGGGGGACAGCATAATGGAGGGACAGTCGTAGTATAAAAGTATCATAATTTCTTTATGAACAGAGTTTTCCTCTATCACAGACAAAATGATGTGTGGCTCTGGTCTGTAGGGCACCCTATATAGACCCAAGTATCAACTGCATGCTACTTTGCCACAATAACATGCAGCCAATACCCCAGACCCCAGCAGACCCCAGAAGGAAAAATAATGTGGAATTGATTATGATTAAAGTTGAAAACGGAGACATGAAATATAGAAAATTTGTAGTTATATATGTGCCCCAGTCTTGGACAAATAGTGATCATTCCAAAATGTTGGAAGACGCAAAGAATGCATTAATTGAATCATTGAAAGAAGGAGGAAACATAGTAATTATGGGTGACTTTAATTCAAAAGAAATATGTTTGGAAGAAATGACAATGAAAGTTGTAGAAGACCTTTGGGGAAATATTCTACTGGATATGACCATTAAATACATGTTGACTCAATGACTCAATTGACTCTAGGTATAGAAACAATGAAAAAAATTTGCGACTAGATTTGATATTTACATCAGAGCCTGAAATCGTGGATAAAATGAAATACAAGACACCAATTGGGAAGAGTGACCACATACTAATAGAGTTCGAACTAAAAGAACAGATTGATTTTAGAAGAAATAAGAAACGTAGAAAAGGAAGACTAATGTACAACAAAATGGATTTTGAGAAACTTGGAAAATTCTTTCATAATGCAAACTGGGAAAACTTAAATGAAGAAACAAAGATGGAAGAGAAATGGAACATATTAAAAGAAAATTACAATGAGGGAATAGACAAATATGTACCAAAGAAGAAACAAGAATGGATGTACATAAAGTGCTGGTACAACAAAAAATGTAATGAGGCTAAAGATAGAAGAGACAAAGCCTTGAAAAGATGGAAAAAAAGACCAAAATAGAAAAAAAAGAGCAAGTGGTAAATATACATCAAACTAAGAAATAAATATGTAAAAATACACAGGGAAGAAAAGAGAAACTATGAAAAGGATATAATAGAAAAATGCAAGGACCAACCTAAACTATTCTACAGGTATGTGAATGACAAACTAAAAGGTAAACATGAAATAGTGAAATTGCATCAAGGGAATAATGAATATATAGAAGATGTAGAAATGGCTGAAATTATGAAGAAACATTTTAAATATGTATTCACAATTGAAAGTACACAAAATTGGGAGGAAGGACAGAAAGATGCCCCCAATGAAAGAAATAACTGTGACACAGAAGGAAATAAGGGACCAAATTAAAATCACATGGGCCGGATGGAATTGCAAATTGGATATTAAAACAATGTATAGATGGGACAAAATACACAATATATTTCTCACTCAAAGAAGGAAAATTACTACAAGATTGGAAAAATGCAAATATTGTACCAGTATACAAAGGAGGGGACAAGGGAAATCCAACAAAATATAGACCAGTCTCCCTTACAAGCACAATATCAATTTTTTTTGAAAAAGTTATCAAAAGTAAATGGATTAAACATTTGAAAGAGAATGATATATTAAATCCAAAACAATTTGGATTTAGATGTGGAAGATCATGTGCCATAAACTTGATTTGCTTTTACTCAAAGCTAATAGAAATAGTACAAGAAATGGACAGATGGACAGACTGTGCCTTCTTAGATCAACAAAAAGCATTTGATAAAGTACCACACAAAAAGCTACCAAGAAAAATTGAAACAAGTGGAGTACAAGGAAAGTTATTTGAATGTATGGAAGATTTCTGGAATGGGAGAAAAATGAGGGTGGTACTTAGAAACAAGAACTCAACCTGGGAAGAAATTATAAGTGGAGTCCCACAAGGTTCTGTGTTGGCTCTGATAATGTTTGCCATGTATGAAGGTGTGGAATGTTATATGAACTTCTTTGCAGATGATGCAAAACTACTAAAGAGAGTAAGTACAGAGGAAGATTGTAAATCACTACAAAAAGACCTGGATAAAGTCTGGGAATGAAGTCAAAAGTGTGAAATGAACTTCAACATCAAGTAATGTATAATGGAATTTGGATAAAGTAAAAATAGAATATCGGGACAATACAAAATTGGTACAAAGGAAGTTAAAAAAAAAAAAGTCAACTTGGAAAGGGACCTAGGAGTAATTATCAGCACTGACACGGCACCAGACAAACATGTCAACAAAATAGTCGGAGAAACCTCCAATTTCCTAAGATCAATGAAAGTGGCCTGTGACTACTTGGCTTATAGTAACATAGATGGATTGATTTCAGTAATAGTGAACTAAGTGATTACCTGTCAAAAGAAAAAACAGATAATGGGAATTGCAGAGACAAAATTAAGGGGTCCACTACACCAAATATTGTTGGACATGGATTATATAAACATTGGATCAAAAATAGAAATGAGAAACAGGGTGGAGGATTCATGTTTCTGGCCAAGAAAAACTTAAATGTGATGAAGGTTACAGAGGTATAAACAATGTGGAAATGATTATGATAAAAGTTGAAGATAGTGACATGAAAAGTAGAAGTTAGTAGTGATTTATGTGCCTCCAAAAATGGGCTCTTGGAAAGAGGGCAAGCATTCAAAAATGTTCAACTCTGTATTTATGTACAACACCCCTTTCAGAATTGTTTCCCTTCTCCCTGTGGACTTTAGTATAATCATTTCTAGCTTGTTAGTAAGCTTCTTCTGTTTTATTGTTTCTTATCTTCAATTTTCCCCAAGCTATATCCCTTACTTTTGCTCTTTTTTTTCCACACTTTTGGTCGAACCAGTCTTGTTTCTGATTCTTCCATCCACTAATCATTGGCCCATGTTTGTTCATTCCCAGGTTGTAAATGTAAAGGTTTCTTAGTTCCTCGTTATCCCAGTGGTATTCATGAATATCAGTCAGCTTTTTCAAAGAATTCAAGCTGGAGTAATTCCTTCCCAATATTGAATCACTGGCCTGTATAATTTATTCCTTAGGTTTATTTCTTCATTCACCTGCTGAAATTCAGTTGTTATATGGTCACTTTTTCCTTTGGGGCTAAGGTAGTTCATGGTTCTAATGATGTCTGGCTCTTTGATAAGTAGCAGATCTAATCTCATGGGAATGTCATCTCTTACCTGAGTCACTTCCTTTACCTACTGGGTCATTGCATTCTCCATTTCTATATTCAACAGAGCTGATGAATGAATATTGGGATGATTTGGACTCATGGAAGGAATGAGTGGAGAAAGATGAGCAAAAGAGGTGTAGAAGGCAGAGGTGGATGGAATGAAGCTGAGGGGATGACTGAGGATGAGATGGATGATGAGTTGGTGACATATACTAAGGGGTGCATTGCTTCACTTACATGCCGGCACCAGTCCTTGTTAGTCTCTGTGAACAAACTCATGCAGCCACTCTTCCCTCTCCAAACAACTCTTGATCAATTTGCCTCAGCCATGAATTGTTCATCTCCTGCATCGAGGATTGTGGAGACAATCCTGTGAGTAGGATCAACATCATGGAAATGTGCCACATGCTTATATAGCCAGAGTTAACATTAATGAATTATGCTGATAGCTGGCCTATACCGAGTCTCACAGTACAGTTTCTGGTTTCATACAGTCATTTCAGCAATATCCCATAATTCTCTGAAGGAACCTAGTACCAAATAAATTGAGACTCCTCTTTAAATCAGCATTCAGTGTCCATATCTCACAGTCATACAGCAATACAGCAAGACAGGGAGACACTCGCCGAACTAACATATGAGCAAAGACTATCCAAATTGAACCTACCAACTCTGGAACAAAGAAGAGAAAGAGGAGATTTGCTAACTATCTACAGAATAATGAAAGGAATGGAAGTTTTAGACAGGAACGACCTATTAATGTGGGACAACAGAACAAGAGGACACGGAAAAAAATTGAAAAAGGATAGTTATAGAAAAAAATTGAAAAGGAACAGTTTCCCACACACAGCGATAAATATATGGAACAAATTAGACAACAAAACAGTATGTGCTAACACTATACAAGATTTTAAGATAAAACTTGATGCGGAGAGATACAAAGACGGGTCACCACGAGCATAGCTCCCCTCCCGTATATTACAACTAGGTAAATACAACTAGGTAAAGTGACTTAGAGATTAGAGTCTTAGTCTTGCATAAATAATGTCAAAACCATGTACTCGGGTTGAGAGAATTCCTAACACCATGGGCAACACCAATCCTTCAAAGTACTTCCTGAAATGACCAACCACTATTATGCACTACCAAGTCTCTGCTCCATACAATGCCGTCGGCACAATCACCTCTTCATATATCTCCACTTTGCAGCCATTCCCAGATGCCTATTTCTCATGACACTTTTTAATCCCCCCCAAGGCATTTACTTGCTTCTCTTAATCTACAATTTTCTTCCAGCTCTACTCCTCCCTTTCCTGCCACATGTGACCCCAAATACCTAAAGCTATCCACTTCCTCTGGGCTCTCTCCTTTTAGACTACTTCCAACTCACTGCCACTCTCTACCCTTGTACATCTCATCATCTCACTTTTACCCACATTTACCTTTAACTTTCTCTTATTGCTTACCTTCCCAAACTCTGTCACTCACTCCCTTAATCCCTCCTCTGATCCTGCCACAAAAACAGTGTTGTCAGCAAACAGCAACTGGCTCACTTCCCACTTTTCTCCATTTTCTTTTAACATCTTTAGTCACCTGCCCATTACCCTCGCCTTTACCTCATGCACCCCCCCATCCATGTACACATTGAACAGCCATGGCAACATGACACATCCCTAACATAGTCCCACCTTTACCTCAAACCACACACTCTCCATTTCCTATTCTAACACAGGCTCTACTTATGTAAAAACTCTTGGCTGTCCTTAACAGTTATCTCTCAATTCCATATACCTGCAATATCTACCTTGTCATAAGCCTTTTCCAAATTCATAAAGGCTAAAAAAAATCTTTACCTTTTCTTAAGCTTTTTCACACACCTGCCTTACCACAAAAATCCGATCCATGCAACCCCTACCTTTCCTAAACTCACACTGTTCTTCACCAATTACTCCCTCTGTACCTCTCCTAATCCCCTCACATAAAACCCTCCCATAAGCGTTCCCAACTACACTCAACAAACCGATCCCTCTGAAACTATACTCACAGCTGTCCCCTTTTCCTTATAAAGTGGAATTATATAGGCCAGTCCACTATTACTGTGCCTCTTTTCTTCAGACACTGCATAACACCCATCTAACCCAAGTGACTTACCTGTTCTCATCATTTTTAGAGCTATTTGCATTTTTTTTTTCTTTTTTTTCTTTATTTGTCCTTCATTTTCCTCTCCCATCACCTGAAGAAGTGAGGGATACTTTTACATATGAAACTCTGAAAGCTGCTACGGAATACATTGGAATGTGCCCAAGGTCAAGGGGTGGTGTGGCATCGTAGGAGACACTGGAGAAGATAGAGTTGGGCTGTGATGCCAGAGTGGCTAGGGACCTGGACCAATACAGGGTTCAGAAATGACAGAAAAGAGGTCAGAGGAGCACAAGCCAAACAGATGATGATGAGCTAGTGTCAGGTGTGGAGGGGTGTAACCCCTTTGCCAAGTACTTTGGGGACTGGCTGGACTACAACAACTACTGCAGCATTACACTGCTCAGTGTGCCAGGTGTTTGACTATCTATTGCTGACACAAGTTTGTTCACATCTGCTAAAGTTTCAGAGGCCTGAACCATCTGGGTTCATGCCAGGTAGGTCAACAACTGTTAGATCTTTGTACTTTGTATTCTTGTGGAACACTGATACGAGTTTCATCTGGGGTTTCTTGCAACTTATGTTGATCTCAAGAGGGTGTCTGACTTGGTGTATCATGGAATGCTCTAGAATCTTCTGCAGATCCATAGGATTCCTGCAAGGATTATTGACTTGATACTTGGCTTATACTCTGGGACAGAGAGTGCTGTAAAGTATACCTGCATGGACAGGGTATTGGACAGAGTTTTTGGAGGTCCTGGTTGCAGCCCTCAAGTCACTGCACACAGGGAGGCAAGACTGATTGGTCCTCAGGTCTCCTGGACCAAGACCAAAGTTCAGGTGATTGGGGGCTTACTGGATGACATGGTTCATGCATGTGGTGAGGACAGTACAGTCTTGGAAACTGTGATGCATGAGGTGAAATGGATGGGGGGATGGGGGATGAGGTAGTATGTGTGAGAAAAATTCAATGCAGCCCAAAGGGATTTCTCCCCATCTTCTTTTCTGCATGAGGGGACGGATAGAGGGTCGCCGATTTAATGAAGCGGCCTTGCTGTGGATGTGCTGTGTCTTGAGTCACTGCTGACCCAGGACAGTGGGCGAGATGCAGGGATGACCCGTCATCCAGGAGGTGCCAAGATAAGAGGGAGGGTAGAGGGTGGAGGGGAGTGGAGTTTATTAGGGATGGAATGGGTGGGAATGGTTTTTATGCCTTTTTTTTTTTTTTTGGCTACCTCCCTTGTAAGGGGGAAAAAGCCTTTGGTATAAGTATGTATGATGTAATAATCTCCTTCACATTTAGCAACTCCCTAAAATACTCTGCCCATCTTCCTCTTACTGCTTTCTCTTCCATTACCATCTCTCCTTCTACACCTTTAATCTTTTCTTCTCTACTTGATTCGTCTCTTCTTCCTCTCTTAATTTTTTTTCCAAAAGAACTTTTTATTACTTTAAAGAATTCTGTTATACTCCTACCCCATTTCACATCTTCTCTCCTCTTTGCCTCCTTTACCTTATGCTATACTTCTCTTTTCTTTTCTTTGTACCTCTCATACGACTCCTTCGTCCTATTTTGTAACCAATCTGTGAAAGCTCGCTTCTTCTCTTCTACAACCGTCTTTATTTCCTCATCCCACCATTCACTAACCTTCCTTCTATTTCCTCCTGTCCTTCTTGTTCCACACACCATCCTTGCACACTTTATGACTCCCTCCTTGAATCATCCCCATTCCTTCTCCACACCTAGCTCTACTCTATCCTTCACTCCCTCCCACTCCTCCTTCAGCTTCTTTTTGTACTCCTTTTCCTTTTCATTCAAAGAGTTCACTCTCCTTTTGTCCCTCTTCCCTCCCATCCTTCCTTCCTTTTCTCTCAACTTACCTTCACTCAACTTCACCAAAAAATGATCTTATTCCCCCATCCTCCCCTTAGCACATGTACATCCTTAACTCTTCCTATCATCATAATCTAATCCCAATGCTCTATCTACCACCCTTCCATCCACCACCCTCTCCCTTGTGTTACTTATTTTTGACTTTCTTCCGAAACACTGTATTTGCTATCATCAACTCTCTTCTAGCACACATTGCCACCATCAACTCTCCACTACGATTCTTTCCTGGAACTCCACATTTCCCAACCACTCCATCAATTGGAACATTTCCTACCCTAGCATTAAGGTCTCCCAGTACTATTACATTGACATTTCTTCCTAAATCTTCTATGCACTCATTTTAATCTATCCAAAAAGCCTCCCTTTCTTCTACACTCTTCTCACTGCCAGGCCCATATGCACTTATAAAGACCCACATCTCCTTTCCCAGTTTCACCTTCATCCACATTATCCTTGAGGAAACCTCCTTCCACTCCACTACACATTTACCTATCTCTTCACTTACTAGAATAGCCACCCCTTCCCTCCCTCGCCCTCTCTTCACTCCTGATAACCTCCCACTCACACTCCCAAACTTACACTCACCCTTCCCTTTCAACTTAACGAAATTCATTGGAAATGTAGATCAGATTGTCTACATAGAATTTATCCTTTGAGAGTCAGCCTGCATGGAAAGACAATTTTGGATGATGAAGTTCAGTATAAAGGGAGAGCAGATGAAACCAAAAATAATAGTATTATACCTATAAGGAATATATTGGTTGTTAATCCTAAAGAAACAGAACCTATTACAATCACCCTCATCCTCCAAAAGTATCTGCAAGAAGGCCTTCATAATATCTGCTAAAATGACAAAATTGTTGGTTGTGAAGTACAACAAGAGAGAGAGGAGGATGTTCATCAAATCAACTCCTGGGAATGCAGCCTCATTTAAGGAAGGGGCCTTTCCTATTTTAAGAGAGCAGCTGAAAACAGGTCTTGTTTTAGAGGTGGCAAGATCATCATTCTTGAGCACATGTCTATGGGGTATAAAAATTTGGCCAGGGACTCTTTTAGTAACTGGTTCAATAATGCCCAAGGCCTCTTGCTGATCAAACATAGCCTCATATTCCTCCCTAAGGCCCTTTTGCTCAAGCTTATCATAGACCTTGAGTGCCACTGCCAAAGCTATCTTTAGATTTGAGGGAACAAGGTCCACCAAATCCTTCTTCCACAGGATCTTTACATAATAATGACCATCCTCAACAGATATGGACTGTTTAAATTTATTAGCTTCCAAAGCATCAATGTCAGTGGTTTGTTCTTCTTTAATGCCAGTGGATTCTAAAGAATAAAAATTATCAAGACCGTACTCTACATTAGAGTTAACAAAAACTTCCTGCTAAGGATCAAATTGTAAACTTACTGGTTCTAAACAGAAACTGACAAGTAACTTTTCCTTGCCTAACCTTTTGGGAGGAAAGTATTTAGCAGTCCTTTTAGACTGAGTACATGAAGTTCCTTTCTCAGGTTTCTTTAGAGAAATTCCATTGGCTTTCAAAGAAGTATTGTAGGAAATAAGAGAATCCCCATTGTATTTCTCAAAACAATTTAATAAATCTACTCCAAGGTCTGATTCGGGATTTATCCTCAAAGGGTTTCCTTTAAATTTGAAACCATCAGACCTTTGTACTTCAGTAGAGGACATTTCAGAAACCCCTGTTATCATCCCTCTTATATAGAAAGGTTTCTTGCTAGGAGGGATATATTGAACCCCAGTCCCCTAAGGAATGAAACCATCAGCAAGTTTAATAACCTTGCAAGGCGGGCTACCATATAAGGGGGCTCTTTCAATAGAAAACAGCTGAAAGTTTTGCAGAATGGCATTTCCAGTAATCTCCAGAACCTTCTGTTGATATCCTTTCACCTTGGGGAAACTAGGGGAAACAAAAAATTCATGATTATTCACACTTTGGAGTACAGAGTACAGTAGAAGCCCGATTTAACGAACTAATTCAGCCAAGGTCCAGTCCGCTAAATTGAATTTTCCATTAAATTGAACGAGTGAGCGTTGGTGTAACAGTGTTGCCAGAGCGGATTATAAAAATGATACGTACCTAAAAATTCCGTAGTGTACACACACACACATACAATATATATATTATTGTAAGTGAATTATAGGCAGCACAATTGTGAATTGCAAATGAACAGCAACGTGCAGTAATTTGTTGCATAATGTGTGTATTTACCTAGTTGTATTTTACAGGAAAGGGAGCTATGCTCATGGTGTCCCGTCGTCATATCTCATTTTATCTAAACTATTTTTAGATTCATGTATTGTTTTTGCACACACCACTTTCTCATCTAACTTGTTCCAACTGTCTATTACTCTGTGAGGAAAGCTGTTCTTTTTCACATCTCTTCTATAGCTGTCTTTCTTGATTTTCTTTCCGTGCCCTCTTGTATTTCTATCATCCCATTTTATCAGATTCTCTCTATCAATAATTTCTATGCCTTTCATGATTCTGTAAATAGCTATCAAATCTCCTCTCTTCTTTGCTCTAGTGTCTGTAGTTCAAGTTTTGCTAGTCTCTGTTCATATAATAGTTTTGAGAGTGTTGGTGCCAATTTTGTAATTGCTCTTTGTATTCTTTCAAGTTTTTTATACATTTTTTTGTACTTGGTGACCACATCGTTGCTGCATATTCCAATCTTGGTTTTATCAGAGTGATTAGAATTTTCTTCATTTCTTCATCCAGGTATGTAAATGCCACATTAATTGTTCTTATTAAATTATAAGTTTCTCCAAAAATCTTATTTATATGTTTCTCAGGTGACATATTATTCATAACAATGACTCCCAGGTCCTTCTCATTTTCTACTTTTTTTTTTATTCCTTCTTCTCCCAATTTATATGATCCTGTTATTCTGTTTTTGCTTTTTCCAAATTCCATTATACTACACTTTTTAGTGTTGAACTCCATCTCCCACTTCCTACTCCATTCTTGTACTTTATTTAGATCACTCTGTAGTGACTCACAATCTTCTTATGTGTTCACTTTTTTTAATAGTTTTGCATCATCTGCAAAGAAGCTCATATAACTTTCAGTTTCTTCATCCATATCATTAATATATATAGCAAACATTATTGGGGCCAAAACTGTTCCTTGTGGAACACTGCTTATTACATCATCCCATTTTGAGTGTTTGTCTCTTATCACTATTCTCATTTTTCTTTCTTGTAAAAAGTCTTCCATCCATTTAAGCAGTTTGCCCTGTATTCCTCCTTCAGTTTCTAATTTCTTAAGCAACTTCTTATGTGGTATGTTGTCAAAAGCTTTTTTTAGGTCTAGAAATGCACAATCAGCCCATCCATCTCTTTCTTGTATTATATCTATTAGCCTTGAATAGAAACATATTAACCCCTTCCATACGGTGCCGCACACGTAGGCGTCATGGACTTAGATCTCGGTGGCAGCAGCCAATGCCAGCCATACGACGTGTTGTAATAATACTCGCATCATAAAATATAGTCACCGCTTATATCGATCGTTCTCTCTTCACCCGTGAATTTTGATAACCATAGAAAATGCGATTACAAAAGAATTAGAAAGAATGTCATTATGGAGGGGCGACTACAATAAATATAATCAAGACGCCGATATGGCAGCCTCGCGAATACACTCGCTCCCCATGACGCCTACGTGTGCGGCACCGTATGGAAGGGGTTAAATTGGTGACGCATGATTGTCCTTGTCTGAATCCAAATTGCCTTGGATTTAACACGTTGTTTTTTTCTAAATATTTTACCCATCTACTTTTGATAATTCTTTCACAAATTTTTACTATTGTACTTGTTAGAGAGACTGGTCTATAGTTGGTAGGGTCTTCTTTATTACCTCCTTTATATATAGGTACTATATTTGCTTTTTTCCAATCTTCTGGAACTTTTCCTTCTTTCAAGGAACTATTTATTATGCTATGTATTTTGTCTGCCAGTTCATTTCTGCATTCTTTCAAAATCCAGTTTTCTATTTCATCTGGTCCATGCGATTTTCTAACATCAAGATTACTCAAGTGTTTCATTATTTCATTCTTTGTTACTTCTATTTCTTTGATAGGGGGACTTTCTCTTTCCATTCGATCTCTTCCGGTTGTATATTCTCCCTTGTAAACACTGATTTAAAATGCTTGTTCATAATTTCCGCCATTTCTATTTCCTCTGTGTATTCAACTCCTCCTTGTCTTAATTTCTCCAAATCTTGTTTGTTTTTCAGTTTGTTGTTTACAAATCTGTAGAATAGTTTTGGTTGATCTTTACATTTTTCTATGACATCTTTTTCATATTTTCTCTTTTCCTCTCTGCACGCTTGTACATATTCATTTCTATAACAAGTATATATTTTCCATTTTTCAGGTCTTTTGTATTTCTTCAATTTGGTCCAAGCTTTGTCTCTTTTGTCTTTTAACACTCTACAACTTTTGTTGTACCAGCACTTTACATATTCTTTTTCTTGTTTTTGTCTTGGGACATACTTTTCAGCTTTTTTTTTTATTTTAATTTTGTCAAAATATTCCATTTCTCTTCTACTGTTGTATCTTCTTTGTGAATTCTTTCCCAGTTTTCATTTTGAAAGAATTCTCTTATTTTATCAAAATTTGTTTTTTCATACATCAATCTTCCTTTTCTATATTGTTAATTTCTTTTCATGTATTTTTTCTCATTTAGTTCTAGTTCTATCAATATGTGGTCACTTTTACTTATTGGTGCCTGGTATTCTATCTTTTCCACTATTTCAGGTTCTGATGTGATTATTAGGTCTCGTCTCGATGGTTCTTCATTTCTATACCTATGTTCTCTTGAATCCATTGTGTCATTGTGTGGTCAATAATCATCACAAGTTGAACATTTCCCCATGAGTCTTCTCCACCCTTGACGGTCATCTCTTCCCAGCAGATTTCTTTGCAATTAAAGTCACCCATCATAACTATTCTTCCTCCATCTTCCATGATCTTGTTTAATGTTATTCTTGTGTCTTCTAACATACTTTTATGTTCACTCTCTTCCCACGAGGCTGTTTTTGGGGGCACGTAGTTTATTACAAACTTTCTGCTCTTCTTATCTCTGTCTTCTACTTCTATCATAATCATCTCTACTCTATTCTTTCCATGTGTGACACTCTTCACGTTTATATCCTTCTTAGTCAGGAACATAACTCCACCCCCTTGTTTTATCTCTCTGTTTCTAATTCAATAATTATATGCATTGTGTCCTATGCTGTTGGGTGGTAGTGGACCTTTTAATTTTTTCTCTACAAATCCCATTATGTCCGGTTCTTTTTCCTTCAGATACTCGTTCATTTCATTCAGTCCTGTTACTAATCCATCTATATTTGTGTAGGACACTCCTAACTTTCTGTTATTTCCATTGTATTCTCTGTTTCTTTTTTGTTTCTCTCTGTTATGGTCCATTTCCTCAATTTTATATTCACAACTCTCCAGTAGAATTCTTCTTTTTCTGACTCCATTTTGGTCTCGTTTTTTTTCTTTAGCTTCTTTCCTTTTCATTTTTTCTTCCTCTCTTTCCTCTTTATTCATTTCTCTTCTTATCCATACCTTTTTATATTGTTCACTTGCTGCTAGCTTCCCTGTTTTTGCTAAGATATTCTCTGCTGTTGTTTGTGATCTGAATTTAATCTTAATTAGTCTGGTCTTATCTGTACCATATTTTCCGAGCCTAAACATCTCTTCGATTTGTTTCATTATTTCAGGTTCATCTTCCTGAACTAATTCTAGTAAACTGCTTACTTTTTCTTTTTCCTCACTGATTCTTGAAGTTCTATCTAGGTTATGTTTCTCTTCCATTCCTAATATAATTATACATTTCTTTTTATTGGCTAAGTCTCTTACTATATTCTCCTTCTGTCTCATCACTTTGATAACTAAGTCTTCAGATTGTTCTTTCATTTGCTGTTTAATTATATCAGTAAATGCAACTTTACTGTTTATCTGGATTTTTCTCCAACCCTGTGCTTCTTTTGCTATGGCCTCTTTATTGTCTTTATTGTTCCTTTTTGATTCTTCATTCTCCTCTTTTACTTCTTTTAACTGTCTTTTTAATTCTTCTATTTCATTAGTTAAATTTTTGTTCACATTCCCTAGTTCTTCCAATCTTTCAACTCTGCACAATGTTGGTTACGTTACCGAACCTGTCTTCCCAATGTTCGACCATCTTATCAAGTTTCTACTCTAGTCTTTTCAATCGGGGGAGGTTGGTATCCCCCCCACCCTCATTAAATCCCTGGAAATTATTATCCTCACCTTCCATTGTGCTGCTCTTATCTATATTTCTAATCTTTACAATTTTGTTAATCCCATCACCAGAATCATTGGTCCTTCGTTTGTTTACAAGACGTCTGGCCTCTTGGGCCAAGTCCTGCCCTTCCTCATTTCCTTCCATTTCCCTCAGTAATCCCTCCCCTTCTCCTTTTTCCTCACTTTCCCACGACACCACAAGTTATCCCCTTCCCTGTAAATACAATAGGTACTTCCTTTGCATTGAGGTCCACGAATATTTCACTTTTTCTTCAGAACTCCAATCCTCGCCGTCCATCCGACAAAAGTGTGTGTGTGTGTGTGTGTGTGGTGTAACAATGATATGAGCTGTCTGTGAATTTCGTGGAATATTAGTCATAGCTTCGTGTTTGGTTCGATATACTTAATTCTAGCGATTAATAGGACTGGGCAGTTGGTTTTTGGATAGTGAGCGTTATTGTTGTGTTGTTGCAGAAAACGTAGTTCATTGTTATAGAAGTGTTTTTCGTGGTGATTACTCTCACGTACTAATTTTGAATTTTCCCATCAACTTACTGTTTCATTATTTTGTTTTCCCATTATACCGTCTATTTCTACTTGAATATATTTATGCTACTATTATACTTTATACATATACTGAATTATATATTATTGTATATATATATATATATATATATATATATATATATATATATATACACACACCAAAGTACTAAATTATAGATTTTTCCTTGACTCCACCACCACAATCTGGTAACATCTGGTAACATTGGACTCTGAGACACGCATGTGGCCAGTTGACGGAAAATGCTCAGCTTAGCTTGCCGTTCCCGCTAAATTGAGCTATTTCTGTAGATGCGCGTCTGGCCAGCTAGCGGAAAATGGTCAACTTAGTGGACTATTCTATTTGTAGTTCGCTAATTTGAGATTCCGCTAAATTGAGATTCGTTAAATCGGGCTTCTACTGTATAAAGAAGGAATTAGTATGGACAATTTGAATCCTTCTATTGCTAAAAACAAACTAAACAGATTCATCCCGGAGGAAAACTGGGCTCCAGTGTCTAATAGGAAAAGACAAAGGGCAGTTCTCTTGCCTCTACTAACTGGAAGGGAAACCAAAGTAACAGTTGAATCGGACAAACCATGGAAATTAAACATTTTCCCTTTGGAAGGAGGCAAGTTGTTAGCCATAGGACACATGGCTCCATGGTGCTTGGATTTGCTACACACAAAACATTTATAAGGCAGAGTAGCCTTTAACCCAGGGCATTCCAAAGAGCCATGTCCATGATTCTAACATCGATTGCACAGTCCTAATTGAGCTTCTCTATCTCTTCTGTGTTCAAGAGAAATACAGGAAGAGCACTTTGAGCTTGCATGGTCAGAAGCAGGGCAAAATCTACATCTGAACAATGACTTCTTAACGGACTCTGGATTAACTGCAAGGGAATGGCTAACTCCCTTGCTAGAATCAACAGCAGTTTTTTTCAAGGAATTTTCCTTGAAGGCAAGGGAGCTGCTAGCATCACTTTGTCTGGGTTTGACATTAAGGTCATCAGATCCCATTTTAATTCAAACTAAAACTAGGGTAATTCGAATTAATCATCTGAGACAATTCTTTCAAGAAAAATTTGGGTAGTTTATTCAAAATTAACTTGCTAATCAAAAAGAGACCCTTGCTTCCAGCCTTAGTAAAGTCAACTCCAATCCCTTTAAGGTCTTGTAGTTGAGAATCTACAGACCTAATATAACCTTCTAGGTCCTTTAATTCAGAGACCGCAGGTGCATTAATAATAGAATTTAACACCTTGTCTAAGATCTCTTCTTTATTAAAAAGCAAATCATCAAGAAGAAGGAACACAGTGTCATAATTAGAATCATCTATTGGTAAATTTTTCACTAAGTGAAAAGCATCCCCTCTGAGATACCCTTTTAAATAAAGTGATTTCTGACTGTTAGTCAGGTTAGGAATGCCAGCAATGGCATTTTGAAAACCCTTTTTTAAAATTGAAGTAGGCAAAGGGATTGTTAGAATTGCTCTCAAAATGTTTAAGAACAATAGGAGGGGGGGAAGTTTTACTGAATCAATTTCATTGGCCTTGCTAGAACCACCAACCTTAGAAGTTTAGACTCCCTTTAATCCTTCTCTCTGTTCTTTGAAAGGAGATTATTCTAGGAGGATAGACAGGCAGTAAGCCCTGGAATTTTCCATATCCTCATCCTTTCTTTCTTCAGGGAGTAACAAGTAAATGTCATTGTCAAATATTTGAATTTCCATGAGGAAATTTTCAATTTGGGATCAAATGGAATCAAGGACAGAGAGTGATAAAGTATCAAGTTGAGAATTCTTCAGAGCTTTTAAGTCTTTTGTGATTAAGCATTTTTTGTGGGCTCTTTGCCTTCAGACTTTTTTTAAGTCCTCAGACTCAGGAAATAACTTTTCATTGTTTGCCATTTTGAAACAACCACCCAAACAAAGACTCGTCCCCAATTTAAGTGTGTATGACTGTACTGAAAACTGTCTTATAGACCAACCAATAAGTCAGATCTTGGAGAAATTTCACCAAGAGATAATTTAAAGACATACATATACCAAGGCTTTTTCCCCCTTACAAGGGGGGTAGCCAAAAAGGAAAAGGCATAAAATCATTTCCACCCATTCCATCCCTGAATACACTCCACACCCCTCCACCCTCCCTCTTATCTCAGCACCTCCTGGATGACAGGTCATCCCTGCACCTTGTCCACTGCCCTGGGTCAGAAGCAGTGTCGCTAGACACAGCACATCCACAGCAAGGCTGCTTCATTAAATCGACGACCCCCGCCTCTCCGTCCTCCCATTGCATAACGGAGAAGACGGGGAGAAATCCCTTCGGGCTGCGTCAAATTCTGCTCACACTTACTACCTCACCCCCCACCCCCCCTGCCCATTCCACCTCATGCAATCACAACATCATCCATATACAACCATTCTCCATTCACCCGTCTTCTGTCCTCTCCTGTCCTTCCTCAACAGACATTCCCCTCTTCCCCAAAGCCCCCTTCACCCCATCCATCCACCTCATCCTAGGACGTCCCCTCATGTTCACTCCCTCCATATCTGCCTTCCATACCTCTTTTACTAGTCTTTCTTCACTCATTCTTTCCATGTGTCCAAACCATCCTAATATTCTTTCATCAACCCTATTTCCAAACTCTCTTTCCACCCCCCCTATTCTCCTACTCACCTCCTCATTTCTCACTCTAGCCTAGTAACCCCCATCATACTTCTCAGACACCTCATCTCAAACACATTCAAACTCCTCTCTTCTTCTCGTATGTTCCATGTTTGTACCCCATACAGTGCTGTTGGCACAATTACTCCTTCATATAGTCTCCTCATAGCATCCATTCCCAAATGTCTATTCCTCATTACACTCTTTAATCCACCAAGGCATTTACTCGCTTCTCTCAATCTACATTCTACCTCGACCTTCACTCCACCTTTTCCTGCCACATTTGCACCCAAGTATCTAAAACTATCCACTTCCTCCAGTCGCTCTCCCTTAATGCTCACTTCCAGTCTACTGCTACTTTCACCCCTTGTACATCTCATCACCTTACTTTTACCCACATTTATCTTTAGCTTTCTTCTATCACATACTCTCCCAAACTCTACCACCAGCTTCCTCAATCCCTCCTCCGATCCTGCCACAAGCGCGGTGTCGTCCGCAAACAACAGCTGGCTCACCTCCCACTTTTCTCCATTTTCTTTTACCATCTAATCCCTGACCCACTACCCTTGCATTTACCTCTCTCACTACCCCATCCATGTATAAGTTGAACAACCAGGGTGACATAACGCATCCTTGACCAAGTCCCACCTTTACCTCAAACCACTCACTCTCTCCATTTCTAATCCTGACACAAGCTCTACTACTCTCATAAAAACTCTTGACAGCTCCCAGAAGCTTTCCTCCTATCCCGTATATCTGCATAACCTCCCACAGTGCCTTTCTGTCTACCCTATCATAAGCCTTTTCCAGATCCATAAAAGCCCAAAAAACGTCCTTCCCTTTTCCTATAGCTTTCTCACATATCTGTATTACCACAAAGATCTGATCTACACAACCTCTACCTGTCCTAAATCCACACTGTTTCTCACCAATTACTCCTTCAGTTCCTCTCCTAATCCTCTCAATCAAGATCCTCCCATAAGCCTTCCCAACTACACTTAACAAGCTAATCCCTCTGAAACTACTACATTCACACTTGTCCCCTTTTCTGAAAGTAAATGGAAAAGAACAGACAAAGCAAAGGAAACGAAGATTAGAAAGAATAGAGGCCACCAAATTCTATAGAACAATTCAATAAACCTTGTAAAAAAAATATGGGAATAATTTGTGCCCCCTTAGTGCCGGTTACCTTCCATCAAGGGGAAAGCAAGGTCCTCAAATGAGGAAATGACCAAAGTCCAAACAAACTCTCAAAATGAGAGAATATCAGGAAGCTGGCTTTTGTAACCACTTATCATACATACATATACCAAGGCTTTTTCCCCCTTACAAGGGGGGTAGCCAAAAAAGGAAAAGGTATAAAATCATTCCCACCCATTCCATCCCTGAATACACTCCACACCCCTCCACTCCCCCTCTTATCTTAGCACCTTCTGGATGACGGGTCATCCCTGCACCTTGTCCACTGCCCTGGGCCAGAAGCAGCATCGCAAGACACAGCACATCCACAGCAAGGCCGCTTCATTAAATCGGCGACCCCCCCTCTCCGTCCCCCCCATGCATAAAAGGAGAAGACGGGGAGAAATCCCTTCGGGCTGCATCAAATTTTGTTCACACTTACTACCTCACCTCATGCATCACAACATCATCCATATACAACCATTCTCCATTCACCCCCTGTCTTCTGTCCTCTCCTGTCCTTCCTCAACAAACATTCACCTCTTCCCCAAAGCCCCCTTCACCCCATCCATCCACCTCATTCTAGGACATCCCCTCATGTTCACTCCCTCCACATCTGCCTTCCATACCTCTTTTACTAGTCTTTCTAAACTCATTCTTTCCATGTGTCCAAACCATCCTAATACTCTTTCATCAACCCTATCTCCCTATCAACCACTTATCGTAACTTTAAATAATAAAGTGCTAGATTGTAGTTTACGACAAAGGGGGAATTAAGTTAAAAGTTAAAATCGACTACAAAAAATTATTAACAAGTTAAATTCAAACATTGAGAAGATTAATCCAACCAATGTTTGTAAAGATTAATTTCATCAAGTTTGAGAAAGTTAATTTCATGACATTTGAGAAGTTTTGACAATGTTTGAAGTTTAATAAATACAAGAATATGGTGGGGGAAAAGAATACTGCCACCAAGTATCCCACTTGGATCGCATATATCCTAAAAAGAAAAGTGAAGGCATAAGGGGTGCTGGAGGGCCTCGGGCCAGCACCCTAAGGTTTGGGTCTTTTAATGTGCGTGGATGTGGTACAGATGAGAGTAAAAGGGAAGAGATAGGTAGTATGTTTGTGAGAAGAAAGATGGATGTGTTGGCTTTGAGTGAAACTAAGTTGAAAGGGAAGTGTGATTGTAAGTTTGGGAGTGTAAGTGGGAGGTTATCAGGAGTGAAGAGAGGGCGAGGGAGGGAAGGGGTGGCTATTCTAGTAAGTGAGGAGATACGTAAACAGGTAGTGGAGTGGAAGGAGGTTTCCTCAAGGATAATGTGGATGAAGGTGAAACTGGGAAAGGAGATGTGGATCTTTGTAAGTGCATATGGGCCTGGCAGTGAGAAGAGCGTGGAAGAAAGGGAGGCCTTTTGAATAGATTTAAATGAGTGCATAGAGGGTTTAGGAAGAAATGTCAATGTAAGAGTACTGGGAGACCTTAAGGCTAGGGTGGGAAATGGTCCAATTGATGGAGTGGTTGGGAAGTGTGGAGTTCCAGGAAAGAATGGTAGTGTAGAGTTGATGGTGGAAATGTGTCTAGAAAGAGAGTTGGTGATAGCAAATACAGTGTTTCGGAAGAAAGTCAAGCATAAGTACACATGGGAGAGGGTGGTGGAGGGAAGGGTGGTAGATAGAGCGCTAATGGATTATGTAGTGGTAAATAGGGATTATGATAGGAAGAGTTAAGGATGTACATGTGCTAAGGGGAGAGGGTGGGGGAATATCAGATCATTTTTTGGTGGAAGGTAAGCTGAGAGTGGAGGATAGATGGAGAAAGAGGAAAGGGACAAAAGGTAGGGAGGTTCTTAGAGTGAACTCCTTGAATGAAAAGGAAAAGGAGAAGGAGTACAAAAAGAAGCTGAAGGAGGAGTGGGAGGGAGTAAAGGATGGAGCAGAGATGGGTGTGGAGGAGTAATGGGGATGGTTCAAGGAGGGAGTCTTAAAGTGTGCAAGGATGGTGTGTGGAACAAGAAGGACAGGGGGAAATAGAAGAAAGGGTAGTGAATGGTGGGATGAGGAAACAAAGAAGGTTGTAGAAGAGAAGAAGCGAGCATTCACAGATTGGTTACAAAAGAGGACGGGGGAGTCATATGAGACGTACAAAGAAAAGAAAAGAGAAGTAAAGCAAAAGGTAAAGGAGGCAAAGAGGAGAGCAGATGTGAAATGGGGTAGGAGTATGACAGAAAATTTTGAAAGTAATAAAAAGATGTTTTGGAAAGAAATTAAGAGAGGAAGAGGAGGCGAATCAAGTAGGGAAGAAAAGGTAAAAGGTACAGATGGAGAGATGATAATGGAAGAGAAGGCAGTAAGGGGATGATGGGCAGAATATTTTAGGGAGTTGCTAAATGTGAAGGAGGATAGGGAAGGAAAGATAGCTGCAGTGGGAAATGCGAAGAAAATGAGAGTGATGAGTGAGGAGAATGGAGGAGAAATAAGGAAGGATGAGGTGAAGGCAGTTGTAAAGATGATGAAAGCAGGTAAGGCACCTGGTCTGGATGGATGCCATGCAGAATGTCTGAAGAAGGGAGGTTCAGTGATGGTGGACTGGTTGGTGAGGTTATTTAATGTTTGCTGGTGAGAGGGTAGAGTACCGGAGGACTGGAGAAGTGCCTGTATAGTTCCTCTTTACAAGGGAAAAGGGGACAAGTGTGAATGTAGTAGTTTCAGAGGGATTAGCCTGTTAAGTGTAGTAGGGAAGGCTTATGGGAGGATCTTGGTTGAGAGGATTAGGAGAGGAACAGAAGGAGTAATTGGTGAGGAACAGTGTGGATATAGGACAGGTAGAGGTTGTGTAGATCAGATCTTTGTGGTAAGACAGATATGTGAGAAAGCTATAGGAAAGGGGAAGGATGTTTTTTGGGCTTTTATGGATCTGGAAAAGGCTTACGATAGGGTAGACAGAAAGGCACTGTGGGAGGTTATGCAGATTTATGGGATAGGAGGAAAGCTTTTGGGAGCTGTCAAGAGTTTTTATGAGAGTAGTAGAGCTTGTGTCAGGATTAGAAATGGAGAGAGTGAGTGGTTTGAAGTAAAGGTGGGACTTCATCAAGGATGCGTTATGTCGCCCTGGCTGTTCAACTTATACATGGATGGGGTGGTGCAAGAGGTGAATGCTAGGGTAGTGGGTCAGGGATTGGAGATGGTTAAAGAAAATGGAGAAAAGTGGGAGGTGAGCCAGCTGTTGTTTGCGGACGACACTGCGCTTGTGGCAGGGTCAGAGGAGGGATTGAGGAAGCTGGTGGCAGAGTTTGGGAGAGTATGTGATAGAAGAAAGCTAAAGATAAATGTGGGTAAAAGTAAGGTGATGAGATGTACAAGGGGTGAAAGTGGCAGTAGACTGGAAGTGAACATTAAGGGAGAGTGACTGGAGGAAGTGGATAGTTTTAGATACTTGGGTGCAAGTGTAGCAGGAAAAGGTGGAGTGAAGGTGGAGGTAGAATGTAGATTGAGAGAAGCGAGTAAATGCCTTGGTGGATTAAAGAGTGTAATGAGGAATAGACATTTGGGAATGGATGCGAAGAGGAGACTGTATGAAGGAGTGATTGTGCCAACAGCACTGTATGGGGCAGAAACGTGGAACATAAGAGAAAAAGAGAGAAGGAGTTTGAATGTGTTTGAGATGAGGTGTCTGAGAAGTATGATGGGGGTTACTAGGCTGGATAGAGTGAGAAATGAGGAGGTGAGGAGGAGAACAGGGGTGAAAAAGGAGCTGGGAGATAGGGTTGATGAAAGAATATTAGGATGGTTTGGACACATGGAAAGAATGAGTGAAGAAAGACTAGTAAAAGAGGTATGGAAGGCAGATGTGGAGGGAGTGAACATGAGGGGACGTCCTAGGATGAGGTGGATGGATGGGGTGAAGGGGGCTTTGGGGAAGAGGGGAATGTCTGTTGAGGACGGAAGACAGAGGTGAGTGGAGAATGGTTGTATATGGATGATGTTGTGATTGCATGAGGAGGAATGGGCGGGTGGGGTGGGGGGTGGGGTAGTATGTGTGAGTAAATTTTGACGCAGCCCGAAGGGATTTCTCCCCGTCCTCTCCTTATATGCAAGGGGGGACGGAGAGGGGGGTCGCCGATTAAATGAAGCGGCCTTGCTGTGGATGTGCTGTGTCTTGCGACACTGCTTCTGACCCAGGGCGGTGGGCAGGGTGCAGGGATGACCCGTCATCCAGGAGGTGCTCAGATGAGAGGGAGGGTGGGAGGGATGTGGAGTGTATTTAGGGATGAAATGAAGGGAGTGTTTTTATGCCTTTCCCTTTTTGGCTACCTCCCTTGGAAGGGGGAAAAAGCCTTGGTATATGTATATGTATGTTTGAGAACTTATCAGTCACTGTTTTCTACCAGGTTGGTTTCTCAAATGGTGGTATCTTGAAATTTGAAGATCTTGGAAGCCTAAAAAAACTCTGAAGATATAAGGTCCCTTGCCAAGAGGTTTCTAAGTTAGAGGTCCGTCTGGAACCAGAGCTCTGGGAGGTCTGTCTCGCCATTAGTGCAGATTGTATTCGGAGGGACTCTTACGAGTTTGAAACGAGCTCAAAAGGCCATGGGTTAATATTTACTTTAAGTAATTTCTTAGTTAATCCCTGATTTGTCAAACCAAAATTTATTACATAGATTTAACAAACAAATAAAGAGGAGGGGAGTTAAATTGTATCTTATTTAAAGTTACGATAGGCATGGTTCAAAGTTTCAGGACAGGCTCGGCTCTTGAATCGAAAGAAATAAACACTTTGAGGGAAAGTTTCCCAAACAAAGGTAAGCACTAAAGATTCCCAATAACAATTACCACACTCTAATTACTACCCTTATTTTTCTACCAGTCAGGAAGTCCTCCATCCACTCCAATAATTTTCCTCCGATGCCACCTTCTGATTCTATTTTTCTTATTAATTTCTTGTGTGGTACCTTATTAAATGCTTTTAGTAGGTGATAGGCACAGTCTGCCCATTCATCCGTCTCTTGTATTGTTTCTATTAGTCTTGAATAGAAGCAGATAAGGTTTGCTGTACATGATCTTCCTTGTTTAAATCCAAATTGATTTGGATTGAGTATAGTTTTTTCTTCCAGATGTTTGACCCATCTACTTTTCATAACTTTTTCACATTGCTACTGTGCTTGTTAGGGAGACCGGTCTGTAGTTAGTTGGATTTTCCTTGTTTCCTCCTTTATATATTGTTACAATATTTGCATATTTCCAGTCTTGTGGTACCTTTCCTTCTTTGGGCAAGCATTTGATTATGTTGTATATTTCATCTGTTAACTCCTCTATGCATTCTTTCAGTATCCAATTTGCAATATCATCCAGACCATGCAATTTTCTGACATAAAGGCTTTTTATTTGGTGGCTGATTTCTTTCTGTGTTACAGTTATTTCTTTCATTGGGAAGGATTTCTGTCTCTCTATTCCCTCACAGTTAGGTGAGTTCTCAATTTACCTAGTATTTAC
Source organism: Oratosquilla oratoria (assembly GCF_046742065.1). Taxonomy (NCBI): domain Eukaryota; kingdom Metazoa; phylum Arthropoda; class Malacostraca; order Stomatopoda; family Squillidae; genus Oratosquilla; species Oratosquilla oratoria. The sequence goes on from NW_027467728.1 coordinate 768,957, forward strand.
ATAGCTGTATTTACCTAGTTGTATTTTGCGGGAAGGGGAGCTATGCTCGTAGTGTCCCATCTTTGTATCTTGCAGTGTCTAGTTTGCTCTTAAACTCATGAATGGTTTTTGTGCACACTATTTCATTGTCCAGTTTGTTCCAAGTGTCCACCACTCCATGTGGAAAACTTTTTCTTCAGATTTCTTCTGTAGCTATGTTTTTTTATTTTCTTTCCATGTCCTCTTGTGCTTCTCATGTCCCAGATTAACAAGTCCTCTCTATCGAGTATTTCTGTGCCCTTCATGATTATGTAGATGGTCAGTAGGTCGCCTCTCTTTCTTCTTTGCTCCAGAGTTGGTAACTCCAGTTTAGCCAATCTCTCCTCATATGACAAGTTTGCAAGTGCAGGTGCCATTTTTGTGGCTGCTCTCTGGATTCGTTCTATTTTCTTTATATTCTTTTTGGTACTGGGTGACCACAATGTCGCTGCATATTCTAGTCTAGGCCTTATCAATGTGACCAATATTTTTTTAATCATTTCTTTGTCCAGATATGTAAATGCCACTTTTATTGATCTTAGCAAGTTGTAGGATTCTACGACAATTTTGTTTATCTTTTTATCATAGGACAAGTTGTTGTTGTTGTTGTCGTTCCCTAGACTGTCTGTCCGAGCAGTCCCGTCTCCCCAAGGAAGGCCACAGCCGAGACTGGGTTTTCCCACAAATCCTTTATAGAGTGTATGTTGTGTTGTTTGCGTGCATGATTGTGTATAATGCAGTCTTCCATTATGTGTTGTATGGTATGGGGTGAAGTGTTACATCCTGGGCAGCTGTTCACAACACGGTCGTCCAGCCTCCTCTGGTAGCTTAGAAGTGCTGGGTGGTGACCGCATCGCAGTCTGGCCAAGTGGACTCTGTCCTTACGTGGGAGAGAGGATTCAGAAGGGTGGATATCAGGGGGTCTGGCATGCAGCAGTGTGTTGTCTTTCAGTGTGTTAATGGAGCGGTGAGTGATATGATTATGAATATGTTTCCGGAGGCTGGTATTTGGTGGTTGTGGAGGAAGAGAAGAGAGTATCTTTGTGTAATAAAGGTCTTTGGGTGTAGTTTTAATGTTTCTTGGTGTGTGTGGGTGTTCTGCTATGTAGTGTAACGGGTGTGATGTGTTTGTGGTGGCTGCAGCAAGTGTTTGTGTGCCTCTCATGTCGAGGTGTTCCTTGACTTTGAGGACTTTTGTTTCATGGTGTAAATGGTCTGTAGGTGATGTATTTGTGCAGCCTGTAATTGTTTTTAGGGCTTTGTTTTGTATGATTTGAAGGGTGTTGTGGTGTGTCTCACTGAGATTAGGAGCCCATGCAGGACTCGCATAATTCATCACTGAGCGTATACATTGTTTGTATATTGTTATATTAGTTTCTTTGTTTTGTCCAAATGTTGTTCCAGTGATTGACTTAAGTGCGTTAAGTCTAGGTGTGCATTTGTTTTTTATGTTTGTGAGGTGTTGTTTGAAAGACATGGATGTATCGTATGTTACACCAAGAATTTTCGGTGTGTTTGTGTGTGGTATTAGAGTGTTGTTGATGTAGAGATGAGGTATGTATTTGTGTTCTTTTGTCCAGTTGGTGAGAAGTGTTGCTGTAGATTTGGTTGGAGCTATTTTGAGTCTGTTTGTGATGAACCATGTGTTGAGTGTGTCAAGGTAAGGCTGGATTATTTCTGCAGCTTTGTCTGTGTTACGATGTGTGCATGTGATTGTTATGTCGTCTGCGTAAGAAGAGATTTGTATTTCTGAGGTGTCTGGCGTGGGTAAGTCATGCAAAATCCAACCCAAAGGGTTTCTTTCACCTCTATAGAACAAAAAATAAAGAAAGAATAGGACCAATTAAAAACGATGAAAATGTCATGATAGAATCGGAAGAAAAAATGAGTGAGGAGTTTAACAATTATTTTCTATCGGTGTTTACTAATGAGAGGTTAGATAAAGTACCTGACTGTGATCCGATTTTCAGAGGGGATGAAGAAAATAGCCTAACTAATATCAGCATTAGTAAAGAAGAAGTTATCAAGCAGATTGACAGACTTAAAGCTACAAAATCTCCGGGTCCGGACGAAATTTTTCCAAGAATGCTTAAGGAGTGTAGATTTGAAATCTGCGACCGGTTAACTGAAATATTCAATAAATCGGTAGACACTGGTTCTGTTCCAACTGCTTGGAGGCAGGCAAACGTTGTTCCTGTTTTTAAGAAGGGAGATAGATCGACCATATGCAACTACAGGCCAATCAGTTTGACGTCGGTTATAGGAAAGATGCTTGAATCAATAATAGTAAATAGACTCAGAGAACACATTGAAGGGCATAATTTAATTCGTGATTCACAGCATGGTTTCTCCAAAGGTAAGTCATGCGTGACTAATCTTCTATCCTTTTACACTAAGGTATATAAGGCGTCAGACAACAATGAAAATTACGATGTTATTTACCTTGACTTTAGCAAAGCGTTCGACAAAGTGCCACACCAGAGACTACTAAATAAAATCAAAGCCCATGGCATAGGAGGAAAAGTGTTAGAATGGATTAGAGCTTGGATTAGTAACAGAAAACAGCGGGTCACCATAAATGGAATAAAATCTAGGTGGGGAAATGTTACTAGCGGTGTCCCCCAGGGCTCGGTTTTGGGTCCCTTATTGTTCATTATGTATATAAACGACTTAGACGATGGGTTAAATAGTGATGTTAGTAAGTTTGCGGACGACACTAAAATAGGACGCCTAATTAGGTCAGGAGAAGACGCCCAGATTCTGCAGGATGATCTTGATAAACTGTTAACATGGTCGGTGAAATGGCAAATGAACTTCAATATCTCTAAGTGTAGCGTGTTAAACGTAGGGCTACACAACCCCGAAAATAGATACAACTTAGATGACACGTTTTTAGAAAAATCTGAGTGCGAGAGGGACTTGGGAGTTCTGGTGAGTCCGGACCTTAAAACCAGGAAGCAGTGCATTAGCGCCAGAAATAAAGCAAACAGAGCATTAGGCTTCATTGCTAGGACGGTAACAAATAGAAGTGCAGAGGTAATTATTAAACTCTATCTAGCAATAGTTAGACCCATCCTGGACTATGCGGTACAGTTTTGGTCTCCGTCCTACAAAATGGACATAAATTCACTAGAATCAGTACAGAGAAGAATGACCAAAATGATACAAGGACTCGGAAATTTGCCTTACGAAGAGAGGCTTAGACACCTAAACTTACACTCTCTGGAAAGACGCAGAGTGCGGGGTGATCTAATAGAAGTGTTCAAGTGGATCAAAGGCTATAACAAGGGTGATGCAAACAAGGTCATCATAATAAAACAACAGGGCAGGACTCGCAGTAATGGGTATAAACTGGACAAATTTAGATTTAAGAAGGTAATAGGCAAGAATTGGTTTACAAATAGGGTGGTCGATGAATGGAATAAACTTAGTAACCACGTAGTAAGCGCTGAAACTATCAGTTGTTTTAAAAAACGATTAGACAACTTTATGGATGGGGACGACAGGTGGTGATGGATACGGAGCTGCCTAGTGTAGGCCTTATGGTCTTTTGCAGTCTCCTTTATTTCTTATGTTCTTATGTTCTTATGTATAGATTAAATAATGTGGGGGATAGAACTGAGCCCTGCGGTACTCCGTTCTTAATGTTTCTGATGTGCGATGATTGGCCATTATATGACACATGAGCATTCCTGCCTGCCAGATAATTGGCCAGCCATCTTTTGGTGTTATTGTGCATGTCTGTGTTATATATTTTATTTGTTAGGTTGTGGCGGGGGATAGCATCAAAAGCTTTACTAATGTCCAATGTTATAAGAAGTGTTCTGTGGTGGGGCCTATCTGAATTGATGCCATCAAAAATTCTTTGTGTGAGGTTTGTCAGAAGAGTGTTTGTGGAGTGTAGTGGCCTAAAACCGTGTTGTGAGTCAGCAAGGGGAATGTATGGTGTGACAAGTTTAAGTATTAGGCGTTCAATGACTTTAGAGGGGGTGCAGAGAAGTGTGATTGGGCGGTGCGATGATGGGATTGTTGGGTCTTTGTTCGGTTTTGGGATGGTGATTATTTTACCATGCTTCCAGATGTCGGGTATAGTGTTGTGTGAATAGCTGTAGTTTGCAATGTTTGTGAGTGCGTGTATACCTTGTGGTCCAATGTGTTTTAGGTGGATGTTGCTTATGTTATCAGGGCCACAGGCAGATGAGTGCTTGAGACTATGCATTATGAGTTTTGTCTGACTGTCTATGAAGGGTGTATAGTCTGAGTCTGTGGGAAAGTCTTTCTTACGTCGAATGGTGCGTCGGTCGTCAGGGTGAGATGTAAGATGGCTCGTCTGTGCAAAATGACGTATGAGTGCGTTTGCTTGTTGTCTGTTTGAGGGTAGATTATCTGTTGTTGTGATTATTGCTGCGTGAGAGCGTGTAGTGTTAGTGTTGGATAGTGTGATGCTGTTGAGTGTTTTGTACAATTTGCTGGTGTTTGTTTTGTGATCAAGTGTATTGATAAAGTTTTGCCAATTTTGTGTTTTTTGTTCATGTATTTTATTGGCAATCACAGTGTTTAGTGTTTGTATTTGGTCTGCTATGTTTTGAGGGATAGGTGTGGGGGTATCGTGTTTAAGTGTGTCACGTTGTCTGATGAGGCCTTGGATTTCTGGTGTGAAGTTGGGGTTGTGTGATTTTCTGTTGCCTCTAGGGATGTATCTCTTGTCTGCGTTTTGTATGATTGTATTAAAAGTGTGCACAGCATTGTTTATGTTTGTGATTGGTGTACTGTTAAGTGTTTCAAAATGTTGTTCTGTCTCTTCATTAAAGGCTTCCCAGTTAGCTCTCTTGTAATTGGTGTAAGTGTGTCTGTGGCCAGCTGGGGTGCATCTTGTTTTGGTGGTGATGATGATTGGAAGGTGGTCAGTTGTTTGATGTAATTACACCCAACTCTTTTTCGGATCTCTCCTTCTTTACCTCCTTGGTTCCAATTTTATATTGTCCTGATATTCTATTTTTGCTTTTTCCAAACTCCATTATGCTACACTTGTTAATAAAGACCACTTTCCATTTCTGACTCCAGTTCCATACCTTATTCAGGTCTTCCTGCAGTGATTCGCAATACTTTTCAGTTTTTACTTACCTTAACAGTTTGGCATCATCTGCAAAGAAGCTCTTGTAACCTTTCACATCATCATCCATCTCATTCACATAAATAGCAAACATTAAGTGAATATTTTTCTCTGAGCACTACTCTCATCTTTCTACCAATCAGGAAGTCCTCCATCCATTTTAGTAGGTTCCCTTGTATCCCCCCTATATGTTCCAATTTGAAATGATTGCTCATAATTTCTGCCATATCTTGTTCTTCTGTATATTCATAATTTCCCTGGCACAGCTTTTCTATTTCTTGTTTGTTATTTAGTTTACCATTCACATATCTGTAAAATAGTTGAGGTTGTTCTTTGCATTTTTCTATTATTTCTTTTTCATAGTTTTTCTTTTCATCTCTGCATGTGTGTGTATTGCCATTAAGCAGTATGTTAGGTATGTGACAAACAAGAAATATTGCAGGTGACAGCAGCAAGGGATAACAGTACCAGTACCCCTGTTCTGTAGCCAGTCTCCAGCAGTGACCCTGTTCTGCAGCAAGGTGCAGCAGTGACCCTGTTCTACAGCCAGGTGCCAGCAGTTATTCTTCACTCTAGCCATACTCATCCCCATCATATGTAGGTTATCTTGTTGTTTGTATTATTCCAGTATCACACAAACACTTTTCTCACTTCTTTTGTTTTTGCATTTCAAAGATCTATTTTTTCTATGAAATGGTTATGTTAGGTTTAAGTTAGGATATATTAGATGAGTCAGCCCTGTATTTTGCCTACTGCCCTGGTTCAGAAGCAATGTAACAAGACACAGTACCGTATTTTTCGGTGTATGACCCGCGGCTTTTTGCCTCGGAAAGGGGCCAAAAATCGGGGGTGCGGGTGATATAAAGGTGCGGGTCATCTGTGGATTCTGGTTAGAAATTGCCCTCTTACGCAATCAAAAAAAAAAAAAAAAAAAAAAAAATTGAACGATTAGTTTAGTTGGGTGCCCTCTCGGATCGGGGATTTGCGGGAGGACCGACCGGGTTCGTCAAATGAAAGTTGATCAATGTCATAATACAGCGCGCACGATCGAGACAAACGACAAAGAGAAGGTAGGATTTGTCAGTATCTTACCCACTTTACATGTTCTTGTTATTAATAAAGGCATTATCACAAATAAAACAGGCTTAACTAAACAGCATGAACATACAATGCAAGACTGACTGGTACCAACACCAACATCGTGTGCCGCGATCAAACAAAAACAAGTGGGCAGCCATTTTCGCAGTTACAAATTACAAACTGTACCTGATTCCTTAATGCTAAATTTGTGCATTACATGTTCATAATGGGTCGTTCAAGCATGGAGAAAAATTAAAGAATCGACTATTCAGAACGATTTCCGTAAATCAGAAATGTGCCATCCTGCAATGTTCGATGCATGCTACGACTCGGAAAAGGAATCGGACAAATCCGAAATCGAAATGGAAACGGATGAGGTCACTGCATCAGAATTGGCCGATTTATACCACAACCTCTTCCATGACGAAACAGAGGATGAGAAATTCGATGGCTTCGTGAGCGATGATAGGCCTTAATAAACATTATTGACTCTGTCGTCTGTGATCACTGACTGTGCTTTTTTTCTAATAACGATGTGCTCCATTGACTCTGTTCATAACAGTTCACAGTTCAGTAATGTGCTCTATTATTGTTCTATTCTATTGAAAACTAACCATTGGAAATTGTTTGGTTTAATAATTAATTACCAGTCTTTGTATGGCATTTATAAACCAATTGATTGATTACCGGTAAACAACCAAACAGGGTTTTATGGCATTATTTACACAAATTGATTAAGGTTCTTTGTAATATATATATATAAATGTAATAAAATACATTGAAATGTAATTTGTTGGTTATTCTTCATCTTCATCACAATCAGAAATAAATAGGACAGGAGGAATGCTGGTATCATGATCATGAATCGCAATGCTGCGTCTTCGACCCATCCCAAAAGCATCGTAAGATCAGTTGCACACTTTCGAGATCACCCCTCTTTCACTAAAGCTACCACTACATCTAGTGGCAGCTTCAGAAACCAAATTGTGAGGTTGTGTACGTACGTGTCGGCCTTTGATGTGTGATGAATCCTGAAAAGCAAGATATCACCAAGAAACCCGCCAGTATCGGAAAACATGTATCTTTTTTTATAATCACATAAGCATTGATGAAACAGAAAATTTAGAAAAAGCCTCAGCTTTGAAATTACTTTGATCACCACGTCAACGGCCGGCCGTAACAACAACCGCTGTGAGCTGTGCCTGTGGCCACCCATGCATGGGTAGTATACATCGTCGGATCTACAGTGCCGTGCATGCCATATGACTGCGGGTCATACAGCGGTGCGGGTCTTGTGTGGATTTTCACTAAGGTGTAAGGGGGTGCGGGTCATATAACGGTGCGGGCTATAGTCCGAAAAATCTCTGCATGTGTGTGTATTGCCATTAAGCAGTATGTTAGGTATGTGACAAACAAGAAATATTGCAGGTGACAGCAGCAAGGGATAACAGTACCAGTACCCCTGTTCTGCAGCCAGTCTCCAGCAGTGACCCTGTTCTGCAGCAAGGTGCAGCAGTGACCCTGTTCTGCAGCCAGGTGCCAGCAGTTATGCTTCACTCTAGCCATACTCATCCCCATCATATGTAGGTTATCTTGTTTGTATTATTCCAGTATCACACAAACACTTTTCTCACTTCTTTTGTTTTTGCATTTCAAAGATCTATTTTTTCTATGAAATGGTTATGTTAGGTTTAAGTTAGGATATATTAGATGAGTCAGCCCTGTATTTTGCCTACTGCCCTGGTTCAGAAGCAATGTAACAAGACACAGTACATCTACAGCAAGGCCATTCCAGTTAGCAACCTCCCCTCTTTGTCACCTCATGCGGAAAAAAGAGAAGACGGAGAAATTCCTCTGGGCTGCATCAAAACATCATTCACACTTAACAACTCCATCCCTCTATCCCCCACCTGCTCCCATCCTTGCATCATGGTGTATGCATGTAATAGTTATGTCATCTGTATAAGAAGAAATTTTCATTTCTGAGGTGTTGGGTGTAGGTATATTGTATATGTAAAGATTAAAGAAGTATGGTGGGGGTTACTAGGCTGGATAGAGTGAGAAATGAGGAGGTGAGGAGGAGAACAGGGGTAAAAAAGGATTTGGGAGATAGGGTTGATGAAAGAATATTAGGATGGTTTGGACACATGGAAAGAATGAGTGAAGAAAGACTAGTAAAAGAGGTATGGAAGGCAGATGTGGAGGGAGTGAACATGAGGGGACGTCCTAGGATGAGGTGGATGGATGGGGTGAAGGGGGCTTTGGGGAAGAGGGGAATGTCTGTTGAGGAAGGAAGGGAGAGGACGGAAGACAGAGGTGAGTGGAGAATGGTTGTATATGGATGATGTTGTGACTGCATGAGGAGGAATGGGCGGGGGGGTGGGGTAGTACGTGTGAGTAAATTTTGACGCAGCCCGAAGGGATTTCTCCCGTCTTCGCCTTATATGCAAAGGGGGACGGAGAGGGGGGGTCGCCGATTAAATGAAGCGGCCTTGCTGTGGATGTGCTGTGTCTTGCGACACTGCTTCTGACCCAGGGCGGTGGGCAGGGTGCAGGGATGACCCGTCATCCAGGAGGTGCTCAGATGAGAGGAAGGGTGGGAGGGGTGTGGAGGGTATTTAGGGATGAAATGGGTGGGAGTGTTTTTATGCCTTTCCCTTTTTGGCTACCTCCCTTGTATGGGGGAAAAAGCCTTGGTATATGTATGTATGTAAAGATTAAAGAATGTGGGAGATAGAACTGATCCCTGTGGTACTGTTCCTAAAGTTTCTGGTGTGCAATGATTGGACATTATATGACATGTAGACATTTCTACACAGCCATTCTCCACTCACCCCTATCTCCTGCCTTCTCCCTTCCTTGCCCAGCAGACATTCCCACATTGCTCACTGCCTCTTTCACCCCAAATATCCATCTCATCCTTGGTTGTCCCCTTAAGTTCACTCCAGCCACCTCTGCCTAACACATCTCTTTTATTTATATATCTTCACTCATTCTTTCCCTATATCCAAACCATCCCAGTACTCTTTCATCAGCCTTATCTGCCATCTTCTTTTCTGTTCCTGCACCCCTCCTCAGCTTGTTTCTCACTCCAACCAATGTTGTAACTCCTACCATACTTTTTAGACATTTCATCTCACATTTAAACTTTCCCTCTCTGCCTTAAATTCCAGGACTCTGCCCCAGACAGTGCCATTGGCACAATCACCACTTCATATAATCTCCTCTGCATCCATTCCCAGGTGCCTATTTCTCATGACACTTTTTAATCCCCCAAGGGATTATCTCCACCTCCATTTCCCCCAATCCTACCACATGTGACCCCAACTACCTCCAGCCACTCTCCTTTAAGACTTACTTCCAACTTACTGCCATCCTGTCTCCTTGTACATCTCATCACTTTACTTTTACCCATATTTACCTTCAAATTTTCTCCTATTGCATACTCCATCACTAACAATCTTAATCCCCCTCTCACCAAACCACAAGTGCAGTGTCCTCAAAGAGCAACTGACTCACCTCTCAATTTTCTCCATTTTCTTTAACCACCTCCAGTCCCCTGCCCATTACCCTCGCATTTACCTTCTGCACCATCCCATTCATGTACACATTGAACAGCCATACCAACATGACGCATCCCTGTCGCAGTCCCACCTTTACCTCTAACCACTAACTCTTTCCATTTCTAATTCTAACAAAGGCTCTACAACTCTCACAGAATCTCTTGAATGCCCTTGACAGCTTCCTCCAATCCATATATACAAAACCTCTCATAATGCCTCTCTATTCTGTCATAAACCTTTTTCTGATCCTTAAAGGCCCAGAAAAGATCCTTACATTTTGTTAAAGGTTTCTCATATATCTGCCTTACCACAAATATCTAATCCACGCAACCCCTACCTTTCCTAAACCCACACTGTTCCTCAACAATTACTCCCTATGTTCCTCTCCTAAACCTCTCAAAACCCTCTCAACTAGTGTAGTCTTCTCAACTACACTCAACTAGTGTAGTCTTCTCAACTACACTCGACAAAATGATTCCTCTGAAACTACTACTCACATTTGTCCCCTTTTCCCTTGTAAAGCAGATATATATAGGCACTCCTCCAGTCCTCTGGCACTCTACCCTCCCTTAGAGACACATTAAACAACCTCACTAGTGCATATGGGCCTGGCAGTGAGAAGAGTGTAGAAGAAAGTGAGGCCTTTTGGACAGAATTAAATGAGTACATAGAGGATTTAGGGAGAAATGTCAATGTAATAGTACTGGGAGACCTTAATGCTAGGGTAGGAACTGGTCCAATTGATTTAGTGGTTGGGAAATGTGGAGTTCCAGGAAAGAATCGTAGTGGAGAGTTGATGGTGGAAATGTGTCTAGAAAGAGAGTTGATAGCAAATACAGTATTTCGGAAGAAAGTCAAGCATAAGTACACATGGGAGAGGGTGGTGGATGGAAGAGTGGTAGATAGAGCGTTGATGGAATATGTAGTGGTAAATAGGACTATGATAGGAAGAGTTAAGGATGTACATGTGCTAAGGAGACAGGGTGGGGGAATATCAGATCATTTTTTGGTGGAAGGTAAGCTGAGAGTGGAGGATAGATGGAGAAAGAGGAAAGGGACCAAAGGTAGGGAGGTTCTTAGAGTGAACTCGTTAAAGGAAAAAGAGAAGGAGTACAAGAAGAAGCTGAGAGAGGAGTGGGAGGGAGTGAAGGATAGAGTAGAGGGTGTGGAGGAGGAATGGGGATGGTTCAAGGAGGGAGTCACAAAGTGTGCAAGGATGGTGTGTGTTCGGAACAAGAAGGACAGGAGGAAATAGAAGGAAGGGTAGTGAATGGTGGGATGAGGAAACAAAGAAGGTTGTAGAAGAGAAGAAGCGAGCTTTCACAGATTGGTTACAAAATAGGACGAGGGAGTCATATGAGAAGTACAAAGAAAAGAGAAGTAAAGCAAAAGGTAAAGGAGGCAAAGAGGAGAGCAGATGGGAAGTGGGGTAAGAGTATGACAGAAAATTCTGAAAGTAATAAAAAGATGTTTTGGAAAGAAATTAAGAGAGGAAAAGGAGGCGAATCAAGTAGAGAAGAAAAGGTAAAAGGTGCAGATGGAGAGATGATAATGGAAAAGAAGGCAGTAAGGGGAAGATGGGCAGAATATTTTAGGGAGTTGCTAAATGTGAAGGAGGATAGGGAGGGAAAGATAGTTGCAGTGGGAAATGCTAAGAAAATGAGAGTGATAAGTGAGGAAAATGGAGGAGAAATAAGGAAGGATGAAGTGAAGGCAGTTGTTAAGATGATGAAAGCAGGTAAGGCACCTGGTCTGGATGGATGCCATGCAGAATGTCTAAAAAAAGGAGGTACAGTGATGGTGGACTGGTTGGTGAGGTTATTTAATGTTTGCTGGAGAAAGGGTAGAGTGCCGGAGAACTGAAGGAGTGCCTGAATAGTTCCACTTTACAAGGGAAAAGGGGACAAGTGTGAATGTAGTAGTTTCAGAGGGATTAGCTTGTTAAGTGTAGTTGGGAAGGCTTATGGGAGGATCTTGATTGAGAGGATTAGGAGAGGACCAGAGGGAGTAATTGGTGAGGAACAGTGTGGATATAGGACGGGTAGAGGTTGTGTAGATCAGATCTTTGTGGTAAGACAAATATGTGAGAAAGCTATAGGAAAGGGGAAGGATGTTTTTTGGGCTTTTATGGATCTGGAAAAGGCTTACGATAGGGTAGACAGAAAGGCACTGTGGGAGGTTATGCAGATATATGGGATAGGAGAAAAGCTTCTAGGAGCTGTCAAGAGTTTTTATGAGAGTAGTAGAGCTTGTGTCAGAATTAGAAGTGGAGAGAGTGAGTGGTTCGAGGTAAAGGTGGGACTTGGTCAAGGATGCATTATGTCTCCCTGGTTGTTCAACTTATACATGGATGGGGTAGTGCGAGAGGTAAATGCAAGGGTAGTGGGTCAGGGATTGGAGATGGTTAAAGAAAATGGAGAAAAGTGGGAGGTGAGCCAGCTGTTGTTTGCTGATGACATTACACTTGTGGCAGGATCGGAGGAGGGACTGAGGAAGTTGGTGACAGAGGTTTGGAGAGTATGTAATAGAAGAAAGCTAAAGATAAATGTGGGTAAAAGTAAGGTGATGAGATGTACAAGGGGTGAAAGTGGCAGTAGACTGGAAGTGAGCATTAAGGGGGAGCGACTGGAGGAAGTGGATAGTTTTAGATACTTGGGTGCAAATGTGGCAGGAAAAGGTGGAGTGAAGGTGGAGGTAGAATGTAGATTGAGAGAAGCATGTAAATGCCTTGGTGGATTGAAGAGTGTAATGAGAAATAGACATTTGGGAATGGATGCTAAGAGGAGATTGTATTTACCTAGTTGTAATATACCTGGAAGGGAGCTATGCTCCTGGTGACCCATCTTTGTATCTCTCCGCATCAAGTTTTATCTTAAAATCTTTTAAAATTTTTGCACATACTGTTTTGTTGTCTAATTTGTTCCATGTATTAATCACTCTGTGTGGGAAACTGTTCCTTTTCAAGTTTTTTCTATAACTATCTTTTTTCAGTTTTTTTCGTGTCCTCTCGTTTTACCGTTGTCCCACACTAACAGGTCATTTCTGTCTAAAACTTCCATTCCTTTCATTATTCTGTAGATAGTCAGCAAATCTCCTCTTTCTCTTCTTTGTTCCAGAGTTGATAGGTTCAGTTTGGATAGTCTTTGCTCATATGTTAGTTCGGCGAGAGTCAGTGCTAGTTTGGTTGTCGCTCTTTGTAATCTTTCTAGTTTCTTAATATTCTTTTTGGTATTGGGTGTCCATAGTGATGCTGGGTACTCAAGTATTGGTCTTATTAGTGTAGTTAGTATTTTCTTTATCATTTCTTCATCCATATAAGTAAATGCCACTTTGATTGACCTCAATAAATTTTAGGTTTCTCCGAATATTTTATTTATATGATTATCAGGTTTCATGTCCTTTCCAATCATCACTCCAAGATCTTTTTCAGAGTTTTCTTTTTTTCTTTTTTCTTCTCCAATTCTTTAATCTTTTGATATTCTGTTTTTACTCTTTCCAGATTCCATTATACTGCATTTCTTTATATTAAATTTCACTTCCCACTTTTGAGTCCAATTCCATATCGTGTCCAGATCTTGTTGCAATGAGTTGCAGTCCTCTTCCGTTTTTACCTTCTTAAGTAATTTTGCATCATCTGCAAAAAAAATTCATATAGCACTCCATGCCTTCATTCATGTCATTGATGTATACGGTGAACATGATCGGGAGTGATTGTGCCAATAGCACTGTATGGGGCAGAAACATGGAACATAAGAGAGGAAGAGAGAAGGAGTTTGAATGTGTTTGAGATGAGGTGTCTGAGAAGTATGATGGGGGTTACTAGGCTAGATAGAGTGAGAAATGAGGAGGTGAGGAGAAGAGGGGGGGTGGAAAGAGAGTTTGGAAATAGGGTTGATGAAAGAGCATTAGGATGGTTTGGACACATGGAAAGAATGAATGAAGAAAGACTAGTAAAAGAGGTATGGAAGGCAGATGTGGAGGGAGTGAACATGAGGGGACGTCTTAGGATGAGGTGGATGGATGGGGTGAAGGGTGCTTTGGGGAAGAGGGGAATGTCTGTTGAGGAAGGACGGGAGAGGATGGAAGACGGGTGAATGGAGAATGGTTGTATATGGATGATGTTGTGATAAATGAGGTGGAATGGGCGGGGGGATGGGGGATGAGGTAGTATGTGTGAGCAAAATTTGACGCAGCCCGAAGGGATTTCTCCCTGTCTTCTCCTTTTATGCATTGGGGGGACGGAGAGGGGGGGTCGCTGATTTAATGAAGCGGCCTTGCTGTGGATGTGCTGTGTCTGGTGACACTGCTTCTGACCCAGGGCAGTGGACAAGGTGCAGGGATGACCCGTCATCCAGGAGGTGCTAAGATAAGAGGGAGGGTGGAGGGGTGTGGAGTGTATTCAGGGATGGAATGGGTGGAAATGATTTTATGCCTTTTCCTTTTTGGCTACCCCCCTTGTAAGGGGGAAAAAGCCTTGGTATATGTATGTATCCGACCTAGATATGGACCAAAAGGTCTCCTGTCGGCATGCTCCGCCTTTGTAATCCTTTGTATGTATGTACTAGTGGAGGAGGAATGGGGATGGTACAAGGAGGGAGTTGCATGGCATGCAAAAACTGTGTGTGGAACAAGGAGGATGGGAGGAAATAGAAGAAAGGGTAGTGAGTGGTGGGATGAGGATGCAAAGAAGGTTCTAGAAGAGAAGTGAGCTTTCACAGATTGGTTACAAAATAGGACAAGGGTATCATATGAGAGGTACAAAGAAAAGGAAAGAGAAGTAAAGCATAAGATAAAAGAGGCAAAGAGGAGAGCAGATGTGAAATGGGGTAAGAGTATGAGAGAAAATTTTGAAAGTAATAAAAAAATATTTTGGAAATAAAGAGAAAGAAGAGGTGAATCAAGTGAGAAAGGGTGAAGGGTGCAGATGGAGAGTATGGTGTAGTAGATTGCAGTAAGCAGAAGATTGGCAGAGTAGTTAAGGGAGTTACTAAATGTGAAGGAGGATGGGGAGAGAGGGGTGGTTGCAGTGGAAAGCACTAAGAAAATGAGTGATGAGTAAAGAACATAGAGGAGAAATGGGGAGGCATGGGGTGTGGGTGGTTGTTTACCTAGCTGTATTATATGGAAAGGGAGCTATACCCATAGTGACCTGCCATTGTATCTTACAGCATCAAATTTATTTTTAAATTCTTGAATAGTATTTGCACACACTGCCTTATCTAATTTATTCCAGATATCCACCACTCTGTGTGGGAAGCTATTCTTTTTCAGATATTATCCATAACTATCCTTTTTGAGTTTCTTTTCATGTCCTTTTGTTTTTCTCTTGTCCCACTTTAATAAATCTAAAGGACTTCCATTCCTTTCATGATTCTATAAATAGTTGCTACAGTAGATATCCTCTTTCTCTTCTTTGTTCCAGAGTTGGTAGTTCCAATTTGGACAATCTTTGATCATATGTCAATTTGGAGAGTGTTGGTGCCATCTTTGTCGATGCTCCGGGGTATTGGCTGCATGTTATTGTGGCAAAGTAGCATGCAGTTGATACTTTAGGGTCTATATGGGGCGCCCCTACGGACCAGAGCCACACATCAATTTGTCTGTGTTAGAGGAAGTCTATTCATAGAAAAATGATGACACTTATTATACTGTGACTGTCCCTCCATTAGGCTGTCCCCCCACCCTTTGTTACTGTCCTATACCATTTCTCTGAATATTCATTTCCTTTTTTCACCTACCCTGTGGTGGGGAAAAAGAATGCTGCCACCAAGTCTTCACACTTGAGTTGTATGAGGAGACAAAAACGGGATGGGGATAGGACTAGGAATCCTGCTACCTGTAGCCCCAAAGGGGACATCCTTAGAAAAAAGTAAAGGCATAAGAGGGTCTAGGAGTTTTCTAACCAGTGCCCTAAGGTTTGGATCTTATAATGTGCGTGAATGTGGTACAAATGAGAGTACAAGGGAAGAGATAGGTAGTATGTTTGTGTGAAGAAAGATGGATGTGTTGGCATTGAGTGAAACTAAGTTGAAAGGGAGGGGTGAGTGTGAGTTTGGGAATGTAGTTGGGAGGTTCTCAGGAGTGAAGAGATGGACGAGGGAGAGAAGGGGTGGCTATACTAATAAGTGAAGAAATAGGTAAGCGTGTAGTGGAGTGGAAGGAGGATTCATCAAGATTAATGTGGATGGAGGTGAAGCTGGGAAGGGATATGTGGGTTTTTGTAAGTGCGTCTGGGGCTGGTAGTGAGAAAAGTGTAGAGGAAAGGGAGGCATTTTGAATGAATTTAAATGAGTGCATAGAGGGATTGGGGAGAAATGTTAATATAGCAGTATTGGGAGACCTTAATGCTAGAGTAGGAAATAAACCAATAGATGGAGTGATTGGGAAGTATGTAGTTCCAGGAAAAAATCATAGTGGAGAGTTGATGGTGGAGATGTGTCTCAAAAGAGAGTTGATGATAGCAAATACAGTGTTTAGTAAGAAAGTTGAGCATAAGTACACATGGTAGAGGGTGGTGGATGGAAAGGTGGTAGAGAATTAATGGATTATATAGTGGTAACCAGGAGTATAGTAGGAAGAGTTAAGGATGTACATGTTCTAAGGGGAGAGAGTAGGGGAACATCAGATCATTTTTTGGATGGAAGGTAAGTTGAGAGTGGAGAATAGGTGGAGAAAGAGGAAAAGGGCAGAGGGTAGGGAGGTATTTAGAGTGAACTGCTTAAATGAGAAAGAAAAGGAGAAGGAGTAGTAGAGGAAGCTGAGAGAGGAGTGGGAGGGAGTAAAGGAGAGAGTAGAACTAGCAGTGGAGGAAGAATGGGGATGGTTCAAGGAGGGAGTCATAAGGTGTGCAAAGATGGTGTGTGGAACAAGGAGGGCGGGAGGAAATAGAAGGATGGGTAGTGAGTGGTGGGATGAGAAAGCAAAGAAGGGTGTAGAAGAGAAGAAGCAGGCTTTCATAGATTGATTATAAATTAGGACGAGGGAATCATATGAAAGGTACAAAGTAAAGAGAAGAGAAGTAAAGCTAAGAGGCAAAGAGGAGAGCAGACATGAAATGGGGTAAGCGTATGACAGAAAATTTTGAAAGTAATAAAAAAATGTTTTGGAAAAAAATTAAGTGAGGAAGAGGAGGCGAATCAAGTAGAGAAGAAAAGGTAAAAGGTGCAGATGGAGAGATGATAATGGAAGAGAAGGCATTAAGGGGAAGATGGGCAGAATATTTTAGGGAGTTGCTAAATGTGAAGGAGGATAGGGAGGGAAAGATAGTTGCAGTGGGAAGTGCTAAGAAAATGACCGTGATGAGTGAGGATAATGGAGGAGAAATAAGGAAGGATGAAATGAAGGCAGTTAAAATGATGAAAGCAGGTAAGGCACCTGGTGTGGATGGATGCCATGCAGAATGTCTAAAAAAAGAAGGTACAGTGATGGTGGACTGGTTGGTGAGGTTATTTAATGTTTGCTGGAGGGTAGAGTGCCGGAGGACTAGAGAAGTGCTTGTATAGTTCCATTTTACAAGGGAAAAGGGGACAAGTGTGAATGTAGTAGTTTCAGAGGGATTAGCTTGTTAAGTGTAGTTGGGAAGGCTTATGGGAGGATCTTGATTGAGAGGATTAGGAGAGGAACAGAGGGAGTAATTGGTGAGGAACAATGTGGATTTAGGACGGGTAGAGGTTGTGTAGATCAGATTTTCGTGGTAAGACAGATATGTGAGAAAGCTATAGGAAAGGGGAAGGATGTTTTTTGGGCTTTTATGGATCTGGAAAAGGCTTACGATAGGGTAGACAGAAAGGCACTGTGGGAGGTTATGCAGATTTATGGGATAGGAGGAAAGCTTTTGGGAGCTGTCAAGAGTTTTTATGAGAGTAGTAGAGCTTGTGTCAGGATTAGAAATGGAGAGAGTGAGTGGTTCTAGGTAAAGGTGGGACTTGGTCAAGGATGCGTTATGTCTCCCTGGCTGTTCAACTTATACATGGATGGGGTAGTGCGAAAGGTAAATGCAATGGTGGTGGGATAGGGATTGGAGATGGTTAAAGAAAATGGAGAAAAGTGGGAGGTGAGCCGGCTGTTGTTTGCTGACGACACTGCACTTGTGGCAGGATCAGAGGATAAATGTGGGTAAAAGTAAGGTGATGGGATGTACAAGGGGTGAAAGTGGCAGCAGACTGGAAGTGAGCATTAAGGGAGAGTAACTGGAGGAAGTGGATAGTTTTAGATACATGGGTGCAAATATGGTAGGAAAAGGTGGAGTGGAGGTAGAATGTAGATTGAGAGAAGCAAGTAAATGCCTTGGTGGATTAAAAAGTTTAATGAGGAATAGACATCTGGGAATGGATGCTAAGAGGAGACTGTATGAAGGAGTGATTGTGCCAACAGCACTGTATGAAGCAGAAACGTGGAACATAAGAGAGGAAGAGAGAAGGAGTTTGAGTGTGTTTGAGATGAGGTGTCTGAGAAGTATGATAGGGGTTACTAGGCTAAATAGAGTGAGAAATGAGGAGGTGAGTAGGAGAATAGGGGTGGAAAGGGAGTTGGGAGATAGGGTTGATGAAAGAGTATTAGGATGGTTTGGACACATGGAAAGAATGAATGAAGAAAGACTAGTAAAAGAGGTATGGAAGGCAGATGCGGAGGGAGTGAACATGAGGGGACGTCCTAGGACTAGATGGATGGATGGGGTGAAGGATGCTTTGGGGAAGAGGGGAATGTCTGTTGAGGAAGGACGGGAGAGGACAGAAGACAGGGGTGAATGGAGAATGGTTGTATATGGATGATGTTGTGATGCATGAGGTGGAATGGGCGGGGGGATGGGGGGTGAGGTAGTATGTGTGAGCAAAATTTGACACAGCCCGAAGGGATTTCTCCCTGTCTTCTCCTTTTATGCATTGGGGGGACGGAGAGGGGGGGTCGCCGATTTAATGAAGCAGCCTTGCTTTGGATATGATGTGAATTGCAACTCTGCTTCTGACCCAGGGCAGTGGACAAGGTGCAGGGATGACCCGTCATCTAGGAGGTGCTAAGATTAGAGGGAGTGTAAAGGGGAGTGGAATGTATTTAGGGATGAAATGGGTGGGAATGATTTTATGCCTTTTCTTTTTGGCTACCCCCCTTGTAAGGGGGAAAAAGCCTTGGTGTATGTATGTATGTATCAACAATTCGATTAAGGTAGAGGACTGTACAGAATCTATTTGGGTAGAGATTATAGGCAGGAATAAGAAAGTTATTATTGGCGTCTTTTATGGGCCTAACCTCAGCATTGAGCAGACTGACCCCCCTGATTCATGAAATTTGCAGAGCATCCTAGTACAAAAATATTGTGATCATAGGAGACTGATTATAGAAAAATTGACTGGGAAACTTTTAGTAGATCAGGAAACGAAACTATTCTTATATGTGGTGTAGGATAATTTCCTAAAACAAATAATTACTGATCCTATGAGGGGAGAAAATACTCTGGACTTACTTTTAACTAATAATGAGCACCTAATGAGTAACATAAAAGTGGGAGATAGTCTAGGGCTCTAGGCTCTAGAGATCATCAAGAAATAAGATTTAATATTATTTGGGAAGAATTAAAAAGCACGAACAATGTCCAAGTACCAGACTTCAGGAGAGCAAACTTTGACAGTATAAAAACCTATTTGAAATTGAATATGAAATGTCATACAGGCGTTACGGACGTTTCGGACATTATCGGCACGGTTAGGTCTCGGTACATGACCAGGGGTCGGGTCACGGAGGGTAATATGCATACCTTGGGTCAGGTCACTTGGGGGCCGGGGCTCAACAGACATGTCAGCAATTTGGATGAAATGTATTGCAATCTAAATTATTTAATTATTACTGCACAAAATACATTTATCCCCCTGAAGTCAATACAGAAAAATAGTAATACTCCCAAATGGATGGTTGACAGATTGAAACATGAGATTGGAATGAAAAGAGGACTTTATATAAAAATAAAAAATGGGGAAATGCATCTTGGATCAAGATATAACGAAATGGCAGTGTGGGTTAAAAAGAATACACATACAGCAAAACGTAATTATGAAATTAAGGTTGCCAGTCAAGCAAGATCCAACCCAAAGGGTTTCTTTCATCTCTATAGAACAAAAAATAAAAAAAGAATAGGACCAATTAAAAATTATGAAAATGTCATGACAGAATTGGAGGAAAAAATGAGTGAGGAGTTTAACAAATATTTGCTCTCAGTGTTTACTAATGAGAGGTTAGATAAAGTACCTGACTGCGATCCGATTTTCAGTAGGGATGAAGAAAGTAGTCTATCTAATATCAGCATTAGTAAAGTAGAAGTAGTCAAGCAGATTGAAAGGCTTAAAGCCACAAAATCCCTGGGTCCAGATGAAATTTTTCCGAGAATGCTTAAGGAGTGTAAATTTTGAATTCTGCGACAAGTTAACTAAAAAAAGTAGGTACACTGATGGTGGACTGGCTGGTGAGGTTATTTAATGTCTGCTGGAAAGAGGGTAGAGTGCCAGAGGACTGGAGGAGTGCCTGTATAGTTCCACTTTACAAGGGAAAAGGGGACAAGTGTGAATGTAGTAGTTTCAGAGGGATTAGCTTGTTAAGTGTAGTTGGGAAGGCTTATGGGAGGATCTTGATTGAGAGGATTAGGAGGAACAGAGGAAGTAATTGGTGAGGAACAGTGTGGATTTAGGACAGGTAGAGGTTGTGCAGATCAGATTTTTGTGGTAAGAGATATGTGAGAAAGCTATAGGAAAGGGGAAGGATGTTTTTTGGGCTTTTATGGATCTGGAAGAGGCTTACAACAGGGTAGACAGAAAGGCACTGTGGGAGGTTTTGCGGATATACGGGATAGGAGGAAAGCTTCAAGGAGCTGTCAAGAGTTTTTATGAGAGTAGTAGAGCTTGTGTCAGAATTAGAAATGGAGAGAGTGAGTGGTTCTAGGTAAAGGTGGGACTTCATCAGGGATGCGTTATGTCGCCCTGGCTGTTCAACTTATACATGGATGGGGTGGTGCGAGAGGTAAATGCAAGGGTAGTGGGTCAGGGATTGGAGATGGTTAATGAAAATGGAGAAAAGTGGGAGGTGAGCCAGCTGTTGTTTGCTGACGATACTGCACTTGTGGCAGGATCGGAGGAGGGACTGAGGAAGTTGGTGACAGTGTTTTGGAGAGTGTGTGATAGAAGAAAGCTGAAGATAAATGTGGGTAAGTGGTAAGGTGATGAGATGTACAAGGGGTGAAAGTGGCAGTAGACTGGAAGTGAGCATTAAGGGAGAGCGACTGGAGGAAGTAGATAGTTGTAGATACTTGGGTGCAAATGTGGCAGGAAAAGGTAGAGTGTAGGTGGAGGTAGAATGTAGATTGAGAGAAGCGAGTAAATGCCTTGGTGGATTAAAGAGTGTAATGAGGAATAGACATTTGGGAATGGATGCTGAGACTGTATGAAGGAGTGATTGTGCCAACAGTACTGTATGGGGCAGAAACATGGAACATAAGAGAGGAAGAGAGAAGGAGTTTGAATGTGTTTGAGATGAGGTGTCTGAGAAGTATGATGGGGGTTACTAGGCTTGATAGAGAGAGAAATGAGGAGGTGAGGAGGAGAACAGGGGTGGAAATGGAGTTGGGAGATAGGGTTGATGAAAGAGTATTAGGATGGTTTGGACACATGGAAAGAATGAGTGAAGAAAGACTAGTAAAAGAGGTATGGAAGGCAGATGTGGAGGGAGTGAACATGAGGGGACGTCCTAGGATGAGATGGATGGATGGGGTGAAGGGGGCTTTGGGGAAAAGGGGAATGTCTGTTGAGGAAGGACAAGAGAACAGAAGACAGGGGTGAATGGAGAATGGTTGTATATGGATGTTGTTGTGATGCATGAGGTGGAATGGGTGGGGATGGGGGATGAGGTAGTGTGTGTGAGCAAAATTTGACTCCGAAGGGATTTCTCCCCGTCCTCTCCTTTTATGCATGGGGGGATGGAGAGGGGGGGGGGTCGCCGATTTAATGAAGCAGCCTTGCTGTGGATGTGCTGCGTCTTGTGACACTGCTTCTGAACCAGGGCAGTGGACAAGGTGCAGGGATGACCCGTCATCCAGGAGGCTCTAAGATAAGAGGGAGGGTGGAGGGGTGTGGAGTGTATGTAGGGATGGAATGGTTGGGAGTGATGTTATGCCTTTTCCTTTTTGGCTACTTTCCTTGAAAGGGGGAAAAAGCCTTAGTATATGTATGTATGTTAACTAAAATATTTAATGAATCGGCACAAACACGCAAACACCTCTGTCGTCGTCATCGTCGCGTGACCAAGAAGAGGATTTACGACGATAAAGGAAACCTGGTTTGTATTGTAGGGGTGGGGAGTGATCGTGAGTGTCCGAAA
This sequence comes from Oratosquilla oratoria, assembly GCF_046742065.1. NCBI lineage: Eukaryota > Metazoa > Arthropoda > Malacostraca > Stomatopoda > Squillidae > Oratosquilla > Oratosquilla oratoria. The sequence goes on from NW_027467728.1 coordinate 791,088, forward strand.
TTATATCTCTGCAGTGCTAGTCAATTGTATTAACATGGAATTAGCAAAAATGAATGAAAATAACGACTCGAAAGCCAGTCACGAACCAGAGCCATCTGGCGTCAGTCAATCGAACCGCGACGTAAACAAACCTTGTACTAACACGTGCGATGGAAAAGATTTTCCAGGATTTAATTATGAAAGCAGGAACTTAAGTCGATTATTAGAGATAGAGAGAGATATGAGCAAAAATAGGATTCGGTGGGAAAATGAAATTATGGACTTGAGGAAAGATATCATAGGATTAATAGACTGCTTAGCACAGGCGAATCACGAAATTTCTGACCTAAGAAAAACCAACTTGGATCTTACAAACGAGATTAAAGAAATGAAAAGGGATTTAAATGAGTTAAAGAATGATAACGAAAAGAAGAAAACTAATGAAAATAACAGCAGCGAAAATTTAAAGATAGTAGTGAACAATGAATTACAAGAATTGACACAAAAGATCGAAGAGAACCTAGGTGAGGAAAGTATTCAGAAAATTAAGTGGAAGGAAAACATCAAAAACAAGGAAATTGCTTTTAAAGAAATAGTCAAGCAGCAAATGCAGGATAATGCAAAAGACACAATTATCCAAGTGATTAACGAAAAAGCTAACTGGGTCAGGGATACAGTAGATAGGAAAAAATGTATTGTGGTATATGGACTAAAAGAAAAACAGGGATTGGCGAGGTACATGAGAGAAAAAGAGACTGCAGTAGAAATCCTAAATGAAATTCAGGGAGGAGAACGAGATGCAAGCACAGACCTGGAAGAGACGTATAGAATCGGTCGCTATTCTAAGAATAGAAATCGACCTCTAAAGATAAAATTAAGGTCACAGATGGTAGTAGAAGACATATTTGAAAAAGTAGGCAACTTGGCAAAGAGTGAAAAATACAATAAGATATGGATAAAAAGAGAAATGAGTACTAAGGAATTAGAAAAAGAAAAGTCACTAAGAGAAGAAGCAAAGGAAAAAAACTTGATGAGAACGGAGACAGAATGCAAAGAATTCCATTGGAGAGTAATCGACATGAGATTGAGACAATGGCACATCAAAACGAAAAAACCAAGGACAGAAAAAATAATGGAGAAGGAAGAAAACTAAAAGTGGCCTATACTAACATTGATGGATTAATTTCAGGTCTGAACGAACTCAATGATTATCTGTTAGAAGAAAAACCAGACATAATGGGAATTATAGAGACTAAACTAAGAGGTGAAATACCATCCATTGTTATTGGACAAGGCCTATATAATTACTGGATAAAAAACAGGGATAAGAAACAGGGAGGGGGAATCATGTTCTTGGCCAAGAAAGACCTAAACGTGACAAAAATTGCAGAGGGCAAAGGTAATGTTGAACTGATCATGATAAAAGTCGAAGGCAAGAATATGAAAAGTAGAAAGTTTGTGGTGACCTATGTACCCCCAAAAACGAATGCTTGGAAAGAGAACGAACATACAAAAATGCTAAAAGATACAAGAAAATCACTAAATGAGATACTAATGGGTAAGGGTAACCTGGTAATTATGGGGGACTTCAATTGCAAAGAAATTTGTTGGGACAACATGACAGTGCGAGGAGGAGATGACTTGTGGGGCAACGTACTGCTAGACATGACCATGGAGTACACAATGACCCAATGGGTCAATGAAAACACAAGGTACAGAAACAATGAAGAGCCATCAAATCTAGATTTAATATTTACAACAGAACCTGAAATAGTGGACAAAGTCCAGTACAAGACACCAATTGGAAAGAGTGACCATGTACTCATCGAAACTGTACTAAAGGAAGAAATAGACATGGAGAGGAACAAAAAGCATAGGAAAGGAAGATTGATGTACAACAAAACAGACTTTGCAAAACTAAAGACATTCTTCCAGAATGCAAACTGGGAAAAACTCTATATGGAAGAGACAACAGTGGAAGAGAAATGGAATATATTGATGGATAATTACAATGAAGGGGTAAATAGGCATGTACCAAGACAAAAGTGAGAGAGAGAGTACATTAAATGTTGGTTCAACAAAAGATGCAGTGAAGCAAAAGACAGAAGGGACAAAGCTTGGAAAAAGTGGAGAAAAGACAAAAAACAAAGCAAATGGCAAATTTACATAAACTATAGAAATGAGTATGTTAACGTGAGAAGAGAGAAAAAAAGGAACCATGAGAAGGATATTATAGATAAATGCAAAGATCAACCCAAGCTATTCTATCGGTATGTGAATGGTAAACTTAAAACCAAACAGGAAATGGTGAAACTACGCCAAGGAAATATAGAATACACAGAAGAATTAGAGATGGCCGAAGTCACCAGAGAGAAAATACAAAATTGGGACATAGATAATAACAAGCAATCTCCCCACATGAGTGAGTTCACAATATCACAAAAAGAAATATCAGAACATCTATCGAAACTGGACGTCAGAAAATCACATGGCCCGGATGGTATTTTAAATTGGATTCTAAAGGAATGCAAAGAAGAACTAACAGACAAAATACACATCATAATAAATAGCTCACTCAAAGAAGGAAAGATACCTAATGACTGGAAAAATGCTAACATTGTACCAATATATAAAGGAGGAAACAAGGAAGAACCCACCAACTATAGGCCAGTACCACTAACAAGCACTATAGCCAAAATTTGTGAGAAAATCATCAAGAATAGATGGGTAAAACATCTGGAAGACATCTGGAAGACAATTCGGGTTCAGACAAGGAAGATCATGCACCACAAACTTAATATGCTTCTACTCAAGGCTAATAGATATAGTGCAAGAAAGAAATGGATGGGCTGATTGTGCATTCCTAGACTTTCAAAAAGCCTTTGACAAAGTACCACACAGAAAGTTACTAAAAAACTGGAACACATAGGAGGAATACAAGGGAACCTACTAAAATGGATGGAGGACTTCCTGACTGGTAGAAAGATGAGAGTAGTGCTCAAAGAAAAATATTCAGATTGGAAAGAGGTGATCAGTGGAGTACCGCAAGGATCTGTGCTGGCACCAATAATGTTTGCTATCTATATGAATGACATGGACGAAGACGTGAACTGTTACATGAGCTTCTTTGCTGACGACGCCAAACTGTTAAGGAAAGTAGAAACTGATAAGGACTGTGAAGCACTGCAAGAAGACCTGAATAGGGTATGGAACTGGAGTCAGAAATGGGAAGTGGACTTTAATACTAAGAAGTGTAGCATAATGGAGTTTGGAAAAAGCAAAAACAGAATATCAGGAAAATATACAATTGGAACCAAGGAAGTAAAGAAAGTAGGATCCGAAAAAGACTTGGGAGTAATTATCACAAACGACTTGTCCTATGATAAACAGATTAACAAAATTGTCGGGGAGACTTACAACTTGCTAAGATCAATAAAAGTGGCATTTGCATACGTGGACGAAGACATGATAAAAAAAAATATTGGTTACATTGATAAGGCCTAGACTAGAGTATGCAGCGACATTGTGGTCCCCCAGTACCAAAAAGAATACTGTATAAAGAAAATAGAAAAAATCCATGGGTGCAATATACATACATACATATACCAAGGCTTTTTCCCCCTTACTAGGGAGGTAGCCAAAAAGGAAAAGGCATAAAATCATTCCCACCCATTCCATCCCTGAAAACACTCCACACCCCTCCACCCTATCTCCCATCTTAGCACCTCCTAGATGACGGGTCATCCCTGCACCTTGTCCACTGCCCTGGGTCAGAAGCAGTATCGCAAAACACAGCACATCCACAGCAAGCCCGCTTCATTAAATCGGCGACCCCCCCCTCTCCGTCCCCCCATATAAAGGAGAGGACGGGGAGAAATCCCTTCAGGCTGCGTCAAAATTTTGCTCACACACACTACCTCACCCCCCCATCCCCCCGTCCATTCCACCTCATGCATCACAACATCTTCCATATACAACCATTCTCCATTCACTCCTGTCTTCTGTCCTCTCCCGTCCTTCCTCAACAGACATTCCCCTCTTCCCCAAAGCCCCCTTCACCCCATCCATCCATCTCATCCTAGGACGTCCCCTCATGTTCACTCCCTCCACATCTGCCTTCCATACCTCTTTTACTAGTCTTTCTTCACTCATTCTTTCCATGTGTCCAAACCATCCTAATACTCTTTCATCAACCCTATCTCCCAACTCCCTTTCCACCCCTGTTCTCCTCCTCACCTGCTCATTTCTCCCTCTATCTAGCCTAGTAACCCCCATCATACTTCTCAGACACCTCATCTCAAACACATTCAAACCCCTTCTCTCTTCCTCTCTTATGTTCCATGTTTCTGCTCCATACAGTGCTGTTGGCACTATCACTCCTTCATACAGTCCCCTCTTAGCATCCATTCCCAAATTTCTATTCCTCATTACACTCTTTAATCCACCAAGGCATTTACTCGCTTCTCTCAATCTACATTCTACCTCCACCTTCACTCCACCTTTTCCTGCCACATTTGTACCCAAGTATCTAAAACTATCCACTTCCTCCAGTTGCTCTCCCTTAATGCTCACTTCCAGTCTGCTGCCACTTTCACCCCTTGTACATCTCATCACCTTACTTTTACCCACATTTATCTTCAGCTTTCTTCTATCACGCACTCTCCCAAACTCTGTCACCAGCTTCCTCAATCCTTCCTCCGATCCTGCCACAAGCGCAGTGTCGTCCGCAAACAACAGCTGGCTCACCTCCCACTTTTCTCCATATGGGCGCAATATAGCAATAGAAAATTAAGTACAGTATTAATTTTGTAAATTAAAATGTATTAACGTAATATGCAATTTTGTAGGTGGAAATGAAAATAAAAATACCTTGCTACAAGCAAATATGCTAATGAACAAAGTCGGTAGCATAGGATCGGGACACCATCTTGTCGTCTGTCAATTGACGGCCTCGGTACTTCCGACAGTACCTCGGCAGGTACATTTTCTTGAAGGAATGTTATGGAGCGGAGATACATGCATTCCTTCAAGCTGCAAGAACTTTGTATACCCCACAAGCTGAGAGAGTGGTTGAAAAGCCCGCCAACGTCTCTCACGACAATGACAACGAGGACAAGCCGGATGACATTTAATTTGCAGGTAATGATTTATTAAACACAGGTTAGGTTAGGTTAGACGAATTTATCATCCTTTCATTTCTTCGACGTCGGCATCTATCATAACAAACATGGCGTAGCATTCGTCCGACATGACTTTGTTACTTACGAAATCTGTTTTAGCACCTTTTTTGTTTTTAATTTCCACCCACAAAATTGCATATTACGTTGATACATTATAATTTACAAAATTGATAATTAATTTTCTATTGCTATATTGTGTCCATGGTCGAAACTAAAAATTTACCATCATTTGTAATAAATCTTGTGTTTTTAAGTGAATAGAGAATTCCAGGAATAAAACTGCTAATGTTAGTTTTACTCCTCACAATTCCTGTAATGTGTTTATGTTGTTTTTTAGGGGTATTGGGAGGGCAGACCGTCCATGGAGGTGGTCTGATTTCACTGACCAAAATAAAAAAATATATTTATTTTTGTAATTGTGCTAAATCCCAACCGATTTATCTCGTTCAACAACGAAAATGTTTAGTTCTGAATGCACTCACATATGCATGATTATCCGATGACGAGACCAGGTGCGCCTTATTGTCAGGCGCGCCTTATGTAAGGACAGGGAATAGCAATTTACGGGTACGCCTTATGGTACAAAGCGCCTTATGGTCTGAAAAATATGGTACTGTTTAATCTTCCTCATTGTTTGCACTATCATCCTCATCACTCTGAGCAGAGCAGTCAACACAAATGTGCATAGTATGTTCCAAGCAGATGGGTTTGTAACACTTCTGGCAGCAATTTCTTGTCTTGCGATCTTTTGACCTTGGGCACAATGAGCATCTTCGAATGGATTCTTCATGATGACGTTTTGGAGGCAATTCTTTTGATGCCGAGATATGATGAATCTTCCTTTTCAAGTCTTTCATCAGATATGGGTTTGTCTTATGATGATGAATGTGGTCCTCCACCAACTTGAGTCCCAATTCCTTTAGAAACTTTTGGCACCTAATAGCTGTTTGAGAGTTGGCCATGAATATATTGTATGCATTTATTCCTGCAATATTGAGTATGGTGTAGAAAACTACAACTAGCAAACGCCGAGTATTTCTGGAAACATTGTAGATGGAACACAACTGATCCACAGTGTCTACCCCTCCTTTAGTACTGTTATAAAAGGTAATAATCTCTGGTTTCTTTTTTTTCTTTAGTGCTCTTATCAATTGCAGCTTCATGATGCATTGTGCTCAGTAAGACAACATTTTTACCTTTCTTGGGAACACATGAGGTCAGTGTAACATCCTTGTGGAAACCAAACAAACTTGTGTATTCAGTTCTACCTTTTGTGGCAACAGACTGAGGGGGAAGTTCTGGCTTATTCTTCCTCAGAGTGCCAACTAATGTTAATCTATAATTCTTCAAAAGATCAACTGCAAGTCTGTAACTGGTAAACCAATTATCCATTGTAATATTTCTTCCAGACCCATTTATATGAGACACCAACCATTTTACCCCTGCTGCTCCTGAATTATTGACTACAAAGGGGCCCTCTGCTTGTTTCCCCAAATAGACCTCTATACGTGACACAGAAAGTTTTAGCATCTGCCTGAATAAATATTTTTATGCCATATTTGGCTGGCTTACTTGGCATGTACATCCTAAATGAACAGTTCCCTCTAAAGGCAGCCAACATTTCATCTACTGTTGCATACTCGGAGACATTATAATTGGATATACAATTATAAAAAAAAAATTCAAAGAACTTTCTAAAGGGTGCAAACTTATCTTTTAGCCTTCTTTCAGCCTGAGTGTGTAAGTCATCAAACCTCATAGACCTCAGCAAGAAACGAAATCACTGCAAAGACATAGTTGTCAGAAAAATTTCAATTCCTGTACCATCGGTTGCCCAAGCATCTTCAATATTCATTCGGTTAGCTCTAAAAACTTCTAACAGATAAATAAGTCCTATTGCAGCTTTCATCTCCCTTTCATCAGTATGTTTCTCTTTTGACTTATCTTTATATTTTCCTCGCTTACTGTCAATGTATATATTAGTGCAGACAACTAATTCATTCAGAAGTTCTTGAGTGACGAACAAAGACTGGCAGTCTTTTACAGCATGTACATATTTTGCTGCTCCTTTTGGTCCTGGTGAACCCTGATATATGTTAAGTGCACGTGTACGCCGTTGATGACGTGGAGGAATTTCTTTCCAGAGTTTTATTTTTGCCAACAAACTGTTTTTCTGCATATCTGGTTGCTTGCTGCTCATCTTCATCATTACATTCATCTGCATCTTCGTCAGGTAAAATCTGCAACACATCATCTGGCTCAGCACTTCCCTCTTCATCGGCTATTTCTTCTTCATCTACTGTTTCTTCCTGAGCCACTCCGTCTTCTTCCTCTTCAGATTCCTCTTCATCTGGCTCTTCATCAAGAAATGATCCTGTGTCTTCTATATCTAGTTCTCTCTCAACCATTTCTCTCTGTTTTTCCATTTGTCTTTCATAGTCCATTGTGAATCTGTAATAAAAGAACATCATTTTCTTACTTTTTATATGTTGCTCAAAACCATAGACTAACAAAAAAATGTTTGAACAATTGACAGTAATATACAATTTTATGTGAGAAATTATCAACCTTTCAAATATATTGATAGATAAGTAAAATAAACAATAATAAGAATAATGTACCTCTCAGTAAATAATGCCATGAATGGTGTGGTGGGGTTTGCTATACCCCAGAGACAAATAACATCCCAGTAAACATGCCCGAAATGGCCCACTTTATGCCCATTTCTGGTTTCCCTCTTAGCCAAAAGTGGGCCTATTCAGGCTTGCCATTATGCTGTAACAGTACCGTTTTGGAACCTTAATGGCATCGGCAGTGTTTGCACACAGGCTTTTAAACGGGCCGGTTATGGCTGCCGTCATTGGTCAACAAAGGGACCAGTTCTGGCCCCTTTCAGGTTTTCCTTAATGGAGCCGGTTCAAGTCCAATAACAGGCCGGTTACAGCAGCCGTAACTGGGCCACAACGTGCCGGTTCTGGGCCTTTTTGGGATTCCCTTAACGCAGCCATTTATATACAGATACGGCCCAGTTATGGCAAATGTTATCCCCCCCAGCAATGGCTCATTCACGGTCAACCACAAATATCACCGGTGCTGAGAAATCATATTTTCTAAATTTGCTCAAATTGTTTGAATAACTATAAAGGCCTGTCTACACGAGCGGGCCTGATCGGCGGGCTTGCCCGTTAACGGGCATATTTGACGGGCAAACGATCAAATTGCCCGAAAGGCCGCCGAGCGAAATCACTGAGCTGGTGCCCGGTAGCTGGAGTTTCTACCCTGCCAGACGCAAGATAATATCGTGAACCATATCCTTTTCTTCTTTTTCTTCTTGAGACACACAGCTATTATCATAGAGCACAAAATCTTTTTCTTGACAATGCTAGGCACCATGGTTCTCGTACAGCACTCCACCCGCTACTGGCAACATCGTCGGGCAGGCCCAGCTGTTCATCACTTCGGTCGTGTGGACAACATTCACGGGCAGGCCCGCGAAAATTTGCCCGTTAACGGGCAAACCCGCCGATCAGGCCCGCTCGTGTAGACAGGCCTTTATATATACACGATGCCAAAATTGAATGTACAAACTATAATTATCAGCGACTAACACACACACAAATGATTAGTCAATGTTTATACAGCCTTTGTCTAAAACTCAGTCCGTTATAAACAGACATAGTAAACATGGCATTTGTCTCTGATATTAATAAGCTTACATTTTGATATTTCGCATATCACATATATCCTAGACATACACAAATTTGGAAAAAAATTCTCAACACCCGTTAAATTGGTCATATATTTCGGCAGAATTTCATTTTACATGTGATCATTTTAATTTACATACATACATATACCAAGGCTTTTTCCCCCTTACAAGGGGAGTAGCCAAAAAGAAAAAGGCATAAAATCATTCCCACCCATTCCATCCCTGAATACACTCCACACCCCTCCACCCTCCCTCTTATCTTAGCACCTCCTGAATGACGGGTCATCCCTGCACCTTGTCCAGTGCCCTGGGTCAGAAGCAGTGTCGCAAGACACAGCACATCCACAGCAAGGCCACTTCATTAAATCGGCGACCCCCCCCTCTCTGTCCCCCCATTGCATAAAATGAGAGGACGGGGAGAAATCCCTTCGGGCTGCGTCAAATTTTGCTCACACACACTACCTCACCCCCCATCCACCCACCCATTCCACCTCATGCTATCACAACATCATCCATATACAACCACTCTCCATTCACCCCTGTCTTCTGTCCTCTCCCGTCCTTCCTCAACAAACATTCCCCTCTTCCCCAAAGCCCCCTTCACCCCATCCATCCACCTCATCCTAGGACGCCCCCTCATGTTCACTCCCTCCACATCTGCCTTCCACACCTCTTTTACTAGTCTTTCTTCACTCATTCTTTCCATGTGTCCAAACCATCCTAATATTCTTTCATCAACCCTATCTCCCAGCTCCCTTTCCACCCCCGTTTTCCTCCTCACCTCCTCATTTCTCACTCTATCTAGCCTAGTAACCCCCATCATACTTCTCAGACACCTCATCTCAAACACATTCAAACTCCTTCTCTCTTCTTCTCTTATGTTCCATGTTTGTACCCCATACAGTGCTGTTGGCACAATCACTCCTTCATACAGTCTCCTCTTAGCATCCATTCCCAAATGTCTATTCCTCATCACACTCTTTAATCCACCAAGGCATTTACTCGCTTCTCTCAATCTACATTCTACCTCCACTTTCACTCCACCTTTCCCTGCCACATTTGCACCCAAGTATCTAAAACTATCCACTTCCTCCAGTCGCTCTCCCTTAATGCTCACTTCCAGTCCACTGCCACTTTCACCCCTTGTACATCTCATCACCTTACTTTTACCCACATTTATCTTCAGCTTTCTTCTATCACATACTCTCCCAAACTCTGTCACCAACTTCCTCAATCCCTCCTCCAATCCTACCACAAGCGCAGTGTGGGTTTCAGACATTCTCAAAACATGACTATTTTATAATTTTTAGTAATACCTGATATGCATTATCCCAACCTTTGGTAAAATGATTCAGCCAAATGGTATAACACCATATATATTCATATAAATCTTAATAGAATAATACTATCTCATGAAACAAAGAATATATAAATTAAGACAAAATCCCAATTTCAATGTTCTAATGTAATTTTACATAAAAGATAAAAATGACAGCTAAAATGAATGTATTAGAGGAATTGCAGCAAAGTTGGCACAATTGGGCAATAAGACATACTTGCCTGATATGACTTTAACATTTGCTACTAACAATTCACTGTAAATTAGAAACAGCATGAATATTCAATTTTGAAGATTCTACTGGATAATCAAATAATAAACCTTGAGTCTTGAAATGTTTATACACTACAAAAATTTCATCATTTTGGCTAAAAATATTTTGAACCAAACATACTGTGCCTTGAATTTGAAAACAGTTGTTGCCTGTTTTTCTACTGTAGGATATGTTGGGCAGCCGGGCCGGCAGCATGCCAACTGCGGGGGTCAGCTGACTCGGCTGACTCGGGTCTGCATTCGCCAGTTGGCGCCAAGCTTCAATAAAGACAAGAAGCCACTTGGCCTATTACTCATACCTGCTACATGGCGCAGTGATTTTAGGACCTGCGACCGTGCACTATGGCTGGCAGACCTCGTTACACAGCCCAGACCCCACGGTCTAGCCGTCGGCCGACACAGACGCCTTCGTACCTGGCGCAAGCCCAGCAGTTGCTCCTGGCGCAGACGGAGGCAATCGCAGCGTTGCAACTCCAAGTGGCCACGTTACCCAGACATGGACCTTCAGCGCCTCGGACCTCAGCCCCTGAGAAGTGCGACCTGGGAACATCCACTGCGGCTTATCGGTCCTGGAGACGCTCTATGGAATGCTGGCTGGGGCTCAGCCACTTCCCACCGGCCGAGGCGGTGCTGCATATCCGCCTTCAGTGTACAATACGTTTCATAGTTATGTTTCTTGTACTACATGTACGTAGTACAACTTCTTTTGTTGTTTTGTTTCTTCCAGTGTACAATACGTTTCATATTTGTTTCTTGTACTACATGTACGTAGTACATTAACAGCTTGGGAGGGGGATGTAGGATATGTTGGGCAGCCGGGCCGGCAGCATGCCCACTGCGGGGGTCAGCTGACTCGGCTGACTCGGGTCTGCATTCGCCAGTTGGCGCCAAGCTTCAATAAAGACAAGAAGCCACTTGGCCTATTACTCATACCTGCTACATCTACTTATGACAAATTTCCCATTATGAAATTCAGTATACTGTTTATATTTTGAAAGTAGATACTGAGCTGGGACAGATCCTTCATAATGTTGGCCTTTAGGATGAAAATGTGCAGCAACCTGAGGCTGCATTATATTTGAAATTTCTGTTAATCTCCTAATTATTTGGGGTAATGCACCACTAGGTTTTCTTAACATTCTCTCCAAAGCTCCAAGAAAATTCTCGAAAGGGAAGGATGAAAATGAATCTAGAGGTCCATGCAACTTTACATCATCAGGAAGATGCATTAGAGAATGTACATTATAGGTCACAATCTCTGAACCATACAATTTCATGAAATGCTGAATAAATGACAATAGAAGCTGCTGTGCATAATCACAATGAGTTGAAGCTAGCTTGGGATTGGCTAAAATTTGAACAGCAGCAGATATAAGCATGAAATTATGATATATTTCTAGAGGAAGTCTGTCAATTAATGAAACCAAGCCTGTATATAACAGAAACAATCTATATTCAGTAGCTTTTCATCAATCAATATCATCTAAGCCACGAGGTTTTCTTGAAAATTCTCGAGGGATAAATTGTCTTAAACTTTGAAGTCTTTCAGATATACTATCTTTAACTTGTCTCCCTATTCTTACAGTCAATGGTCCTTTCAACCAAAGCCAAATCAGCTTCTTCATTACTCCTAAACACACAAGGTGCATGTAATCCAAAGGCACTTGAGACACAAGACCAACACCTAATCTTTTAAGAGGGGATTCTCCTTTGTGGTGGTCTCTATCATGCATTTCATCAAATGCTATGTCAGTGCGCAACTGTGCATTAGTATCTGGAAATGTTATTTTCTTCTCAAAAACACCAGACTGGTCACACTTTTCACATCCAGCATAGCCAGTGTGCCCTTTAATACATTTGATAAAGGATCGTGCTGGAGCATCACAAACAAAAGCCTTTATAACTACCTGATAGGTCTTATCTTCATATTTTATTCCATTTACCTTTAACTCTATCATTTCATCAATGAAATAAGAAAGAAATTCTTCAACACTACCTGGCTTTGAATCACCACAAAATATACCAATAGCAAAAGGTTGTGATTTTGCTGTTCCTGGAATTAACCCCAGAATAGGCCAAAACTGAGTTTTGGCACTTTTAAACAGTGGTAGACCATCAATGTTTATTTGTAACTTTAGTACGACTTGCTCCAGTAAATCACTACGGTATGTCAGCTGATTTAATATACCAGTAGCAACACCAAAATGATAATAATCACCACTTTGTATTTGCACAATTTTATCAATCTTCCCTATTTTAATTAGTGTTCTTGGATCTTTAGGGAGGTATGGTAGTACTAGACTCAAAATTTTAAGTAGTTCTTTTAGTGCAATATGAGTTACATTAAACTGTACTGCCCATATGGACAATAAATCCATCAACTCAATTTGAAAAGTCTGTGAGTCACCATTTCCATCATTATTGGATGATACATAATCATAGTCAGAAGAATCATGATTATTATGACAATTACTATCATGCAGGATAGTATTGTCTTCCTCAATTTCAAAGCCAACCATTTCTTTATAAGACTCTTGTGAAGTTTGATGTACCTCATTACTATCTTTATATTTAACTGTATTTTGTACAAAGTAGAACTAGATGGCAAACTATGTGCTACTTTCACAATGTTAACATTTTGGTTTTGACTAGAATCAACAGTATCCACATTTTCTGAAGACTTCTTCATAATATTTTCTAAATGATGATTTACATAATTTTTTATTTTTCGACGTTTTGTCCAAATTGACATTGCTAATTTTTAAAAAATATTGAATACTAAATTGTTTAATACTTGAATTATTTTATACAGCTCTATACAGCACAATAAACAAATAACTCAGATATGCTTCAGTGATTATACCTAACAATAAATTTATAAGTAGAGCTCTTGCCTTACCCAACACAACTCACTAGTATCAGTAACAGTAACAAGTAGTATCAAATAGAGCCCACAACTGATATGAAAAAGGCTGTGGTTGAGATGTTTTGACTATAGGCCTACTAGTTTAGTAATATTAATAATAGAATTATTCTAGTGTAGGTGTAGAATTGTTTTTTTGTTTGTTTTTAATAACTGTTAGGCCTAGAGGCTTTTAATAAACAACACTATACATAATAATATTGCTTAACCTAATTTCAAAATTCAGGAATTAAAATAAAATTTACTTAAGCTGGCGTTGATAGCTTACAACGTTATAGGCCCAGTGTCTGATAAACTGATAAAGTGCCAGACTTACACATCATTGCTCACCCAAGGAAATTTAATGCAACAGACCCGCTATAAAATCATTACCAAACAAACTGCTGCCACTGAAGTGTAATCACTAGGCTATAATGTATATGTTATGTCATTGCTTTGTTACCTGGTAATAAAAAGTGGAATCGACACAGCAAAATGAAAAATATATCAGCCCGTGAAAAAACACTCCGCTCTTGTAGTTTCTCTGGATTCAAAATGTGAGATCGGAACTCTTTGGAGCATGCTTCGAAGGCTCGGACGTTATCTCCGTAGATGGAATGGCGCGAGATGTAACATTATAAACACTGCAATCTATCTTAACCGGGCCAGAACTGGCCCATTTGTACGTTATGATTAAACGGTAGCATTCCGGTATGATAACGGTACAATTTAAAGTCGGTTATAAAATGGCAGCATTTAACTGGCCCCGTTACGGTTAGCTTAAGGCAAAACAGAACCCGAACTGCCTTAACATGCCGCAAGGAAACTAGAAACGGCCCATTTTAACCATGTTTACTGGGATCCTTCCTGCAGATGTGCAAGGGACAAAATGTGTTTGATATGTGCTTAGCCTGAACATGGGGATTGTTCCCGCCCAACAGTTTGTATAAATTGTAAAGAAGAGCATGATGCCAGAAATAAGAACTGTATAATTTATAAGAAGGAACAGGAAATACTACTAAAAGCTCATGCAGTACATATAAGCGTAGGATATGCTAAAAGACTATTAAGTAATTCCAAAAGATACAGTAATGTTGTTAAAACAAATAGTAAAGTGGATCAGCCTACAGTAGAAGGCAATGGAAATAAAAATGCCAATATGAATGGTTTTGTTAACACTGAACCCAAGCCTCACTGTAAAAGTGTAACTATGAAACCTAATGGTCTTTCTTCTTCTCAAGGAGGAATTTCTAGTACTTCTGAAGCCTCCTGTGCAGAGGTTTCCTCACCCCTTGTTGAAAGGGTGTCCCATGCCCCATCTGAGGGGCACCTAAGGTTTCTATTGTAGAAACCTCACAGGCTTCTTCTAATGAAGCCTCCTCTCAGGCAATCTCTCTTCCAGACTTGGGGGACTCCCCAGTAGAGGGATTGCTGACTAGTGTGCCTCACTCGGTAGAGGTGCACAGAAGCAATGAGGATCAAGGAAATGCTGAACCCAAGCCTCAGTGTGAAAGAGTCACTACTAGACCAAATCGGTCTTCCCCACAAGTTGGAAATTGTAGTACTCGTCAACCCTACTCTGCGGAGGTTCTCCCATCCCCAGTTGAGGGAATGCCTCCTGCCCCATCTAGAGGGGCACCTAAAGTTCTCATTGCTGGGACCCCACAGGGTTCCTCTAATAAAG
Organism: Oratosquilla oratoria; assembly: GCF_046742065.1. NCBI lineage: Eukaryota > Metazoa > Arthropoda > Malacostraca > Stomatopoda > Squillidae > Oratosquilla > Oratosquilla oratoria. The sequence continues at coordinate 806,154 of NW_027467728.1, forward strand.
CCTCCTCTCAATCAGTCAAACTTCCAAACTCGAGGGGCTCCCCAATAAAGGGATCACAGACTGTTGTGCCTCACTCGGTCGAGGCACACAGAAGCGAAGCAATGGAGTCTGAAGCTGTGCACAGTAAAAGACTCCACAGTCCACCCTCATCTTCATCCTCTTCCCCAAATCGCGATAAACAATCTAAGAAAGAAACTAATAACCCAGACTCTACATCGTTGGTCGGACCATCGTCAGAGAGGAGGATGCCACCCACGAAAGCAAAGAAATTAGAAAAGAACCCACCTTGTAAACCCTCTCTCTCCCAGACTTCTCTTACCAGACCAGTAGACCCCAAAAAGAAAAAGAAAACAGTATGTGCATAATTCAATGGAATATGCAAGGTTTTAATTCTCATCGAGAGCAGGTTGGGATTCTCTTTAAAGAACATGATGTGTCTGCAAGAAACTATGCTTGGCAATTTATCCCCTAATGTTGGACTTAATTACAAATTTTACAGATCTCCTCCTATGATTGGGGGCCGTGCCCATGGAGGTACTGGTATCATTGTTAAGAAATGTGTAAACCACAGAAGTGTCCACCTACATTCAGTGTTGCAGGCTTGTGCAGTACAAATATTTACCACTAAATGGATCACTTTATGTTCTTTATATTTGGAACCTGAACTGGAAGATTGACTCCTAGACATATATAACCACCCCTGTCAGTTTGAGTTAAATGACCTACAATTTTTGGTTGACCAGCTCCCTGAGCCTTTTATTCTAATGGGTGACTTTAACGCCAAGCATCCTCTATGGAGTGAATCAAGGTGTGACCCCTGGGGCAATATAATTGAAGAATTTATTGATAATAACGATGTCATTTTGATGAATGACTGTTCCAAAACTAGGTTTGATGTCTTTCACAACTCAAGTTCTGCTATAGACCTAACTATTTATTCATCATCCTTAAGATTAGACTACAGTTGGTCAGTAGATGAAGAATTACATGGTAGCGACCACTGGCCTATCCATATCAGATATTTAAAGAACACTCCCTCCTCTTGCTTACCTAAATGGAAGACAGGAGAGGCTAATTGGGAATTATTTAGGAGATCCACAGAGATTAATTATAAGACTAGTGATTTTGGTAGTAACTGTGATGCATATGACTACCTGGTAGACATGATACTCTCTGGTGCTTTCTCTTCCATTCCTAGGACAGCTGGTAAACCTCAACGCCCAGTAGTCCCCTGGTGGAGCGATGAATTTGCTATAAGCAGAAAAATTACAAGAACTTGCTATAAGAGATATCGGAGATACCCTTGTTTAGTCAATAAGATAACGTACAGAAGAGCTCGAGCAAAGCAGAAGAAAATCTTCAAGAAAGCAAGGAGGGAATCCTTCATTAAATATATTAGTGAATTGAAATATGACTCTTCCCCTACCTTAGTATGGAATAGGATTCGAAAATTACAAGGAAAGTTTACTCCATCTCCCTTACCCATTCTGAAGATAAATGACTGTTTTATATCAGATACAAGAGAAGTAGCAGAGGCTTTTGGAAGACATTATGCTGATATTTCAAACCCACTACATTATTCAGATAATTTCAGAAGAATTAGAGCCAAGACCACGATTATTCCTCCTACCAATACGAACTCGGAGGCATATAATCTTCTCTTCACCTTGGATGAAATGGATCATGCTTTATCTCTATCCTCCCCAACCTCTCCTGGAGAGGATGACATTCTTTATTCCATGGTTGGTCACTTATCCATATCGTCAAAGAAACTCCTTTTAAATGTGCTGAACAAATTTTGGTCTTCTGGATCTTCTCCTAAATCTTGGAAGACTTCAATCATCATAGGAATCTTAAAGGCAGGAAAAGACTCTCATGACCCACAAAGTTACAGACCTATTGCTCTCACAAGCTGCATTTGTAAGATCTATGAAAGAATGGTTAATACGCATTTAGTTTGGTTTTTGGAATCTAAAAATCTGCTATCTAACAGACAGTTTGGATTTAGAAGAAATAAGTGCACTCTGGACCCCTTACTTTTTATCACTCGTGAGATTGAGAATGCCTTCGCAATTGAGAACTCTAGCATTGGTGCGTTTTTTTTACTTGAAAAATGCTTACAATACTACCTGGCGGGGAGGCATTCTGAAGCAAGTTGCAGAGTGGGGTATCGGGGGTAATATGTTCAATTGTTTAAAGGACTTCTTGTCTGACCGTTATCTAAAAGTCCAAGTGGGCTCTTCTTTCTCTTGAGTATATCTTCAAGAGGAAGGGATTCCCCAAGGAAGTGTTCTGAGTCCTACACTGTTCAGCATAGCCATTAATAGTTTATTAGAACAAGTTCCCACAGGAGTTCATGGATTGGCTTATGCTGATGACTTCGCTATTGTGTGCAGCAAATCGACAACATTAGAAACGGGCCAAAAGATTCAAGAGGTTATTAACTTAGCAACAGCATGGGCTAATTGCAGGGGCTTCAGATTCTCTGCTGAAAAAACCAAAGCCATAAGGTTTTCCAGACTAAGACGCAAGGAAGAAATACCAACACTATTCTTAGAGGGTGTCATATTACCGTATGAAGATGAAGTAAAATACTTGGGTCTGGTATTGGATAAAGGTTGACATTCACAAATCACATAAACGAGGTTGTATACACTGTCAAACAGCGACTTAATATACTAAAAGTAGTGTCTAGTTTCAACTGGGGAGCAGATCGTGTAACTTTGATAAAGCTTTACCAAACATTGTGCCTTAGCAAAATGGATTACGGATGTCAAATTTATGGATCGGCATGTAAAAGTTCACTGAAAAAGCTTGATATAGTCCACAATATGGCTTTACGGATCTGTTCGGGAGCCTATAGAACATCTCCAGTGGATAGCTTGTATGTGGACGCAGGAATTTCTCCCCTGTATATTCGCAGGGAGGAATTAAGCCTTAGATATATATCTCGTGTCTTGACATCCAAACAGAATCCAAACTTCAAATTTGTAAAGCAGCCGGTAGACAGAGCTCCAAGGAAAAGTACTCTGCCGAAACCTTTAGAAGTGAGATGAGAAATTGGGACAGAGAAGGTAGGACTTGTTCCTAACACAATTGCTGAGATCACGCCTCCCAAATTCCCTCCTTGGAACCGATGCCCCACTGAAATATGTCCTCTTAAAAAGAAGAAAAACAGAACTGCTGTAGAGCTAAAAAATGAATTTTTAGAACATTTATCAGTACATGCTGATGCAATTTTTATTTATACAGATGGATCAAAATCCCAAGACGGTGTTGGTTGTGCTGTTGTAACTGATAGCACAGTTTTAAAGAGAAAGTTGCCTGATTTTAGCTCTGTTTTTACTGCTGAACTGCTGGCAGTCAGCAACACCCTGAAGTTTGTTTTTAATTCTGTTCCGAGTGGTAGGAACGTTGTTATTTTTACGGATTCCATGAGCGTTCTATCCTCTGTAAATAATTTGTTGCCTCATAATTTTTTAGTGCAAGAAATACAGGAATGGCTGATTCTCATAAACAACAGAAAGAAGATAAAAGTAAACTTTTGCTGGGTGCCGTCCCATGTGGGTGTCACTGGAAATGAAAAGGCCGATGCTGCAGCCAAAGCCGCCACTAGGCTCACCCATATAGCAGACCGAAAAGTCCCACATACGGACTTGAAACAAGTGATCCATTGTTATACAATGAAGAGGTGGCAAGAGCAATGGACAAGGCTGGACGGCAGTTATAAATTAAAAGAAATTCATCCCTTAGTGAACCCTTGGAAGTGCCCTCCTTTGGACAGAAGGTCAAGCATTGTCTTGACAAGACTGAGAATTGGCCATTCCTACATTACACATAAATTTTTAATGGCAAGTGGGGCAGAAAAGCTGGCCCCCCCAATGTCTCACTTGCCAAGTAGTTTTGACAATAAGACACATTTTAGTTCAGTGCCCTGCATTCTCTAATAAGCACAGGGCAAATTTCTTAACAGATTTATCTTTTAAAGAAATTTTAGGGGAGGAATCTTGTGTGAAGAACATTTTAAAGTTTTTAAAAGACATAAATTTATTTTATGAAATTTAAAATTGTGTGTGAATGCTTGTGAGTGTGTGTTGTTGAAGTGTGTTCGTGAATGTCTATTGTTTTAATTGTTTTACTTGAACTTTATTTTTATTTTATTTTTTAAACTAAAAGATAAATATGCGCTGAATGGCCTACCGGCTCCGGCGCTTGGCCTTCGAGCCAAAAACTCCATAAATCCTCCATCCAACTGTCTAGGAGCCATAGACGGGAAACATATATCGATAAGGCCTCCACAAGACAGCGGGTCGTATTTTTTCAACTATAAGGGTACCCACAGCATCGTCTCACTTGCAGTATGTGATGCTAATCTGGAATTTATCTATGTAGACATTGGTGCAAATGGGAGAGTTTCAGATGGTGGAGTGTGGAACAACAATGATCTCTGCCATCATATTGCAAACAACACTGCAGGCCTACCGACGGACAAACATGTTCCGAGGAGTGACAGAATCTTACCTTATGTATTTGTGGCAGACGATGCTGCTTTCCAACTGCAGAGGCATATAATGAAACCCTTTCCACACCAAAACCAAACATGAGAGGAAAGAATTTTTTCTTATAGACTTTCCAGGGCTAGGCGCTCTGTTGAGAATGCATTTGGCATTCTCACTAATAGGTTTAGGGTGTTTTTATCGCCAATTAGTCTATCCCATGGGAAAATTGAAAAAGTTGTCCTTGCATGCACAGCACTGCATAACTACCTCAGATGGGATTTTGGTAGCCAATACACACCTCAGGGAGCTGTGGACTCGGAGGATTTTCGTAGGGGAATAATAATTCCTGGTGACTGGCGCGGAGCACCGCAGTTGTTGGAGTTGCAACGATGTGGTTCGGGATCTACCACTATTGGCAACAATATCTGTACCCAGTACATGAACTACTTCAATGCAGAGGGTGCTGTGCAATGGCAGTATAGAATGGCAAATGTGTAATTGTGTAGGTGCCCCTCCCCATTCCCCCAGATAACCCTCCTTCCCTGCACTCACCACCTCGGCCTCTATGCCCTGTCACACTTTTCCCTCATCCCCTCGTTGTCCACCATCACTTTTGTTATCAACACTCCCTCTATCACATTTACATACGAATTATGTATCAGGAATTATTGTTGATGGGACTATTGTTCATACTGTGATTTTGTACCTTATGATGAAAATTAATTCAGACACCGAATACACATTAAAAGAGTGGGACTATGAAATGCTTGTTTAACGTGAACCATTGCAGTCTCCCTTAACTCAAGACACCTATTTTACATGGTAAAACTGGCTGATTTTGTAATATACCTATACAGGCTGTCTGAAAGTAATTGTTGGATTTCATTACCCTTATGTGAAGCATATGATTGAAAATTAGTTATATACTTAGAGAGAGAGAGTGAGAATAGTAAGTACATACATACCTCGGAATCAGAAACATCCTCGGATACTGTTTCTGTAGTCTGATTGCTCGTGGTGCTTGACATATTTGACACAGCTGGCCGCACAGAATCACCATCGTTCAGGAATGACAATATGTCAAAGCACCACAACTTGGGTGTATGAATTTCATCTGACCCAGCTCCAGATTTCTTTGATGTGCACATTAGCCTCAATTCTCGCCGATGTTGGTTTCTGAGGGAATCCAATTTCTTTTTTACATCATAAACACTCCTGCTTATTGTCTGTGCTATATCCCTTATTGCTGCAGCACGTTTGTCTCTATTTCTGTATTCAAAACACCTTACATTCCACAGACATTCATGTGTTTTATATATCAATCAAAGTTATAGTGTCTTGTCATGACCAATATGCACTAGTACTCGGTGTGGACATGGTGTACTAATAACGTGGTCGTCAGTGGATCTGCCTGCACCTTACCTCATGTGTTTGGCAGTGATGGAAGACCTCCATCCACTGTCCTCTATTGGCGCAGGGAGTGGACAGTTTGATGGTTTGCCTGCTGAAACTGCTCGTACAAGGGCAAAGCCTTCGTGCCCGACGGACATTGCTCGACTGTGTGGACATGGCTTGACAGTATAGATTTTTTTGTTTTGTTTTTTACTGAATTCTCTTCAATATCCTTTCAAAAATTTTGTCTCTACTTCACTTATAAAGTATTAATGAAGAGGTCAAACATAGGAAAGCCACACTATAACATATATATTTAATATTTGATATAAACCAGTTATAATGATATAAGTCTACTTAAGATTGGAGTGAATGTGTGTTGTATAGGCTTTATAAAATATGTAGGCTATAATCAGTTAATTACGCGAAGAGGAGCCGGAGTCGGTAGTGCCAAAAATACGAGTAGAGTCGGAGTCGGAGGGTTTGTGTCGCTCCACAACCCTGCATGGAAGGGTTTACAGATCTCCCTTTGGAAAAAAATAAATAAAAAGACTGACAAGGAATCCATATCCATACGTTGGATGGTAGCAAAAGGTACCATCAGGTATAGTGTTAACTCCAAAGAGTGTTATATCAAGTATTTACTGTATCTGCTGAATAACATCTGCTGTTGCCCCACAAGTTTCAAATGAAGGTGTTACTGCTGTCAGTACGAGGCAGGGAATTTGAGGTAGAATCTTTGCAGCTGACTTTCCACTCCGTCAGTAATACTTCCTGCTTTATTTTCTCATTGTCACTGATACAAAATCCACTTGAATCATCTGTGTACAATGCAGTTGTGACCTGGTTGTGGAGGAAGGCAGTGGTGACATACCACCATTGGTACTTCTTTTCCTCCTAGCTGTGGGTAATGCACTGTTACCGAAGGAGGGACCCTAGCTGCACTCCTCTCTGATTACCAGCAGTGAGTGACTGTTACCTGTTGCCCCAATGTTCCCTCAAAACACAATGCAGAGATGACATTTTTGGCTGCTGCTATGGAGTATATGCCTCCTAACATATGCTCTTTTGGAATAGTGGGGGGGGGGGCAAGTACCATTGATTCAATCAATTATATACACTTGACCCTCCATTTAATGGACAAATGCATGCAGAGTGGTCCATTCCTGTCAAATGTAAACAGAACGGAGATAATTGGTAAATAACAGACAAATGACCATTGTTGGTAATTTGGTACAGTATACATTTATTGATTTCTTTGACTCTACCTGAAAAGGATGTAGTAATATTGTATTATTGATTAGTTGTAACACACACAACAGGCCTGGTGTTGGTGGCCTGGACTTGTCTTGTATCAGACAACTGTAGGCAGCATCGGATTATTGGTCCATCATTCACCTCTAAAGGACGGAATATTATGTTCACTAAATCGAGGATCTGTTGCATTGGGATCCATTAATATGAGGGTAGTGTGTATATGTGTGTGTCTGGGCATGCACACATGTGTTAGACATTCTGATAGGTTGACATAAATGTGAAGAGGAAATGTAATCATCTTAATGTGAGGTTATTTCAGACTAGTTTCACAGATTATCAGCAGAGCTAGTCAGGAATAATCTCTGATTAACCTCTTTAATAAAGGGCAAATTATTGCATGCAGCAATGGATGCCTAATGTACAATACATCACACTACATGCATTATAAAATCACTGTTGTGTTACTCCTCTTTCACTCTGAGAAATAAAACACAGAAAACATGATCAAACCAGTTCACAGAATTCAGGGTCACTGCTACAGCTGCAAATGGGCTCTATCTTAGAATGACAGTGATTGTCATTTGGAGAATAGCTCCATTACTTTTGAATGTAATATAGAACTCATAAAAGGCCTGGCTACAGATTCAAACTCCCCATGATGCCCCCCAACACAGAGGACACACAATACTACAATGCCCCACATTAACAACATACTATATCATCCCTGTGTGACTTGTGGACCTGCCTGGAGGAGGATGTCAGGCCCACAGGTTTTCTCCAAGAGATCAGGGGTAACGGGTTAATTGATTGTACTGTAAAAACTCTTGCTGGAAGATGAATGGGCATTAGTTTTAATTTGTTTTTGTTCATATCATTATTTTCCTTTTCTGTCTGTCTTCTTTCTCCAAGATTCAGCCATAGTTTGTGCTACCTCTGCTGTACTGAGTGTGTCCTCTTTTGCAGTTATGGCCAACTCTTTAGAGCATGCTACTGGGTTGGAGAAGCAGGAACTCCTGTCCAAAGTGGCTGGTAATAGGAACCTATGGTAAGTCAGATATGCCTACAGCTACTCCAGTGAGGTGGGCCCCCATTGCAGCCCAGCTAATAATAGTAGGTGTAACCTTCACAACTGATTTTGCCACAACCTGGTCCTCTTGCCTCTGAGTGCCACTGCATCTATTGTAAACCTCCCGACCTTGCCAGTACTCCATCATCCCATATGCAGAGAGCCCACTGGAGGGTCACCTGAGTCTGGATTGATGTGTTCTAGGGCCACATTTGCAAGGCAACCCACACAGCAAGCAAGTTTGGTGGTTGTGACATGGGGTGTAGGTTGCAAAAACCCCTTCCCTCCAGCTTGAAGTTATATCCCCCTGCATCTATTCTACGTCTATTGAACAAGAAAGGATTGGGGGAGTGGAAAGTTATAGTGTATTTACCTAGTTGTATTATACGGGAAGGGGAGCTGTGCTCGTGGTGACCCATTTTTGTATCTTGCAAGATCAAGTTTGTTCTTAAATTCTTGTATTGTGTTAGCACACACTATTTCTTCATCCAGTTTGTTCCATATATCTATCACTGTGTGGGAAGCTGTACTTTTTCAGGTCTCTTCTGTAGTTATCTTTTTTGAGTTTCATTGCATGTCCTCTTGTTTTTCCTCTGTCCCACTTTAGTAAGTCCTCTCAATCAAGGCATTCCAAAGGGATTTCTCCTTATCTCTCTCTCTCTCTCTCTCATCCATGAGACCCAAAGATGAGAGAAAGAAAAGGATGTTGGATAGGAAGGGAATGGTTGGGAGTGGGTGTGAATATGTCTTTTGACTATGCTACCTCCCATGTAAGTGGGATAAAGCCCTTGGTGTGTAGATGTATAGATTTGACTTTGTGCAATGTCCTTCCTTGAACAAGGATCAAGGAGATAGGGGCGAGTGGAAAATGGCTGTGTGTGGATGATACTGTGATGCAAGGAAGGAAGGGAGGTGGTGGGGGATGGGGGCATTAAGAAGTAGTTGTGTGTGAATGATATCTTGACACAGCTGGAAGGGAATTCTCCCTGGCTTCCCCTTTTCTGCATGAGGGGAGGTCACTGAACAAGTGACCTGGCCTTGTAGTGTCTTGCTGCCTAGACCACTGACCCAGGGCAGTGGGCTAAGATGAGAGGAAGTGGAATGGATGGGAGTAGGTATACGACTTTTGACTTTGTATTTTTTATTTTATGACCATAGGCTTTATTTGTACTGGTAATACCCACCGTAGTTCATATACTGGTTCATAAATATCAGTTTTTGGGGTCTTGCCATACACTGACATTGTCCATAAGCAGTTCCTCGGTAAATATTTGGATAATAATTTTGACTTCTATTATTTTGATACTGAAGCCGCCCTATGAACCCCGACTCTTCTGCCAGTTTCCGTGGGTACTGTAACTGAACGATCGGTTATCGTAACCAGCGCTTCCCCTGGTCGTGTTCCTCTGCCTTTGGTGGCTATCAGGGTAATGGTTATCATACTGGTCTTGACGGTGTGAACGATTACGTCCTGTTCGATGATCGTTTCTGTTCATCGTCTCGACCTGGCTTCCTTGTCCCTGACCGCTTCTTTGAGTCTCGTGAGTTCGCTGGCGTCCACCTCTATGAGAGTGTCTGCCGGATGAAGATTCCGATATTCTTCTCTTTGCCATCTTCTGAAGAGCGGTCTTTGATTTGGGCTCTTTGCCAGCTTCCTCTCGCATGACTTCTGCAAGGTAGATCTTGTAATTCAAGGTTCTTCGCTGTCTGCGAGAAGGCACAGCAGATTGAAGACACTCTTGTCTTTGTACGTTGTTCGGCAAAGGTTCGTGTGTTTGAGGACTATGGGGTGAGATATCTCTGGTTTCTTCGATCTCAGAACTCCCCACTTGTTCCTCACATTTTCCCGGGAGCTCGGTAGAGTCACCGTCGGATACTTTGAGATCTTCAGTCTTCATTAATGTAGCTGGATCTGGGTGGTGTTCTTCGAGTACTACGTCACCCACCAAGCTAACATCATCCTCACAAGCGATGCACTTGTTTTCAGTAACGTCTTCTTTCTGGATCGTTACTTCTGTGTCATCGCAAACGAGCTTGTGAGTCTCTTTAAGCTCTTCATTGTTTTCCCTGACTGTTTCTTGTTCCTGACTGCTTCCAACAATTAATTTATGCTCCAGGGAGGAAGAGTCTTCGTTGGCTTTCACTTCCTGGAGTACTTCGGAAATCCCTGTTAGTTCTTCTTGGTGGCTGGTCACGGACTGGATTTCCTACTGTTCCAGCGGCGTTTCTTCGACCTCTTTGGTCACTCCTGAAGCCGTTTCCTTGGTGGCTACACAGAAGCACAGTCTTTGCCATACCCCGAGGCATCTCCTTGACATCGCCCGGAGGGTCTTGCCGAAGGCGTGAATGACACGTCTAGTCATTTTCGAGCTCTCTAGGAGATCCTTCGGACACTCTTCTTCTGTCTTCCAAAATGGTCGACGCCGTCATTCTGACATGGTTTTCGAGTCAGTTTGCGACAATTGATCCCAAAAACCGAGTCCATCATGTACAGTTACCATAAGACCCATGGTGGTGATTTGGTATTTATTTTCAAAATTCAAGTATAACACACACACATACACACACACACACACACACTATCAACGAACGGACGGCTTGAAGAACGCTCTGAAGAAAAGTGCAGATTGTGGATACCAACGCAAAGAGAAGTGCCTTTTTGTATTTGCAGGGGGGGGGGAATTGCTCGTGGGGTAGTGGGAAAGTAAGGAAAGAGGAGAGGGGGAGGGATTGCTGGGGAAATGGAAGGTAATGAGGAGGTGGAGGAAATGGCCCTGACGGGCCGCCGTAAGGTAGACAAACGACCCCAAGACGAGTTGGATGATAACATGTCTAATAGGAATGTGAAGATTAGAGGTATAGATAGGAGCAATATAGCAGAAAGTGATGAGAATATTTTCAAGGGATTTAAAGAGAGTGGGGGGGACACAAACCCCCCCCGACTGACAAGACTAGAGAAGAAGGTTGATAAGGTGATCGAGGACTTGGAGAGTAGGCTAGGTCATATGAACACCATTTTAAAAAGGGTTGAAAGATTGGAAGAACTGGAAAAGGCGAATAAAAACTTAACTGATGAAATAGAAGAACTAAAAAGACAGTTAAGAGAGGTAAAGGGGGAGAATGAGGAATTGAAGAAGAATAGTAAAGAAAACAGAGAAACAATAGCTAAAGAAAGTAAAAATTGGAAGCAAACCCAAGAAGGAAATAAGATTTCATTCACTGACATAGTCAAACAGCAATTGAAAGAACATACTGAAGACTCAGTTATTAAAGTGATGAGACAAAAGGAGAATATAGTAAGGGATTTAGCAGACAAGAAGAAATGTATAATTATATTAGGAATGGAAGAGAAACACAACACAGATAGAACCACAAGAATCAAAGAGGAAAATGAAAAAGTAAGCCAATTACTAGAATCAGTTCAGGAAGATGAACCAGGAATTATGAAACAAATCGAAGAGAAATTTAGACTCGGAAAGTATAGCACAGACAAGACCAGACCAATTAAGATTAAATTCAAGTCACAAACAACGGCAGAGAATATCTTATCCAAAACAGGGAAACTAGCAACAAGTGAACAACACAAAAAGATATGGATAAAAAGAGAAATGAATAAAGAGGAAAGAGAGGCAGAAAAGCAGAAAAGACTGGAAGCTAAGACAAAAAACGAGAACAGAACGGAGTCAGAGAAAGAGAGATTCTATTGGAGAGTAGTGAACATGAAACTAAGGAAGTTCGACATACAAAAGAAAAACATAAGGGAAACAGAGAACACAATGGAAGTGGCAGAAAACTAAGAGTGTCTTACACAAATATAGATGGATTAATAACAGGATTGAATGAGCTGAATGATTATTTGAAAGAAAAAGAACCGGACATAATGGGAATTGTAGAAACAAAATTAAAAGGCCCACTACCACCCAACAGTGTAGGACATGATGCATACAATTATTGGATTAGAAACAGAGAGAAAAAGCAAGGGGGTGGAGTTATGTTCCTGACTAAGAAGGATATAAACGTGAAAGGTGTCATATATGGAAAGAATACAGTAGAGATGATTATGATAGAAGTGGAAGACCGAGATAAGAAGAGCAGAAAATTTGTGATCAATTATGTGCCTCCGAAAACAGCCTCATGGGAGGAGAGTGAATATAAAAGTATGCTAGAGGACACAAAGATAGCATTAACTAAAATAATGGAAGACGGAGGAAGAATAGTTATGATGGGCGACTTTAATTGCAAAGAAATCTGCTGGGAAGAAATGACAGTAAAGAGTGGTGATGACTCATGGGGAAATGCTCTACTTGAGATGATTACTGACCATTCAATGACACAATGGATACAAGAGAACACTAGGTATAGAAATGAAGAAGAACCATCGAGGCTAGACTTAATAATTACATCTGAACCTAGAATAGTGGACAAGATTGAATATAAAACACCAATAGGTAAAAGTGACCACATATTGATTGAACTGGAACTTAATGAAGAAAAATATATGAAAAGAAATGAACAATATAGAAAAGGAAGAATGATGTATGAAAAAACAAACTTTGATAAAATAAGAGAATTCTTTCAACAAGAAAACTGGGAAGAAATATACAAAGAAAAAACATCAGTGGAAGAGAAATGGAATATTTTGACAAAAATTTACAAAAAAGGAGTGGAAAAGTATGTCCCAAGACAAAAACAAGAAAAACAATATGTAAAATGCTGGTACAACAAAAGTTGTAGGGAGTTAAAAGACAAAAGAGACAAAGCCTGGACCAGATGGAAAAAAGACAGAAGACCTGACAAATGGAAAATATATACTGGTTATAGAAATGAATATGTACAAAAGTGCAGAGAGAAAAAAAGAAAATATGAAAAAGATGTTATAGAAAAGTGTAAAGATCAACCAAAACTATTCTACAGATTTGTAAACCATAAACTGAAAAACAAACAAGACTTGGAGAAATTGAGACAAGGAGGAGTTGAATACACTGAGGAAATGGAAATGGCAGAAATTATGAACAAACATTTTAAATCAGTGTTTACAAGGGAAAATATACAACCTGAAGAGATTGAGTGGAAAGAAAAAGTCCCCCCTATGGAAGAAATAGAAGTAACAAAGAATGAAATATTGACACACTTGGGTAATTTTGATGTCAGAAAATCGCATGGGCCAGATGAAATAGCAGACTGGATTCTGAAAGAATGCAGGAATGAACTGGCAGACAAAATACATAGCATAATAAGCAGTTCCTTGAAAGAAGGAAAAGTTCCAGAAGATTGGAAAAAAGCAAATATAGTACCTATATATAAAGGAGGAAATAAAGAAGAACCTACCAACTATAGACCAGTCTCTCTAACAAGTACAATAGCAAAAATTTGTGAAAGAATTATCAAAAGCAGATGGGTAAAATACTTGGAAAAAAACAACGTACTAAATCCAAGGCAATTTGGATTCAGACAAGGACGGTCATGCGTCACCAATTTAATATGTTTCTATTCAAGGCTAATAGATATAATACAAGAAAGAGATGGATGGGCTGATTGTGCATTTCTAGACCTAAAAAAAGCTTTTGACAAAGTACCACATAAGAAGTTGCTTAAGAAATTAGAATATGAAGGAGGAATACAAGGTAAATTGCTAAATTGGATGGAAGACTTTTTGCAAGAAAGAAAAATGAGAGTAGTGATAAGAGATCAGCACTCAAAATGGAATGAAGTAATAAGCGGTGTCCCGCAGGGAACAGTTCTGGCCCCAATAATGTTTGCTATATATATTAATGATATGGATGAAGGAATTGAAAGCTATATGAGCTTCTTTGCAGATGATGCAAAACTACTGAAAAGAGTGAAAACTGAAGAAGATTGTGAATCACTACAGAGGGATCTAAATAAAGTACAAGAATGGAGTAGGAAGTGGGAGATGGAGTTCAATACAAAAAAGTGTAGTATAATGGAATTTGGAAAAAGCAAAAATAGAATAACAGGATCATATAATTTGGGAGAAGAAGGAATAAAAAAAGTAGAAAATGAGAAGGACCTGGGAGTCATTGTTATGAATAATATGTCACCTGAGAAACATATAAATAAGATTTTTGGAGAAACTTATAATTTAATAAGAACAATCAAAGTGGCATTTACATACCTGGATGAAGAAATGGTGAGGAAAATCCTAATCACCCTGATAAGACCAAGATTAGAATATGCAGCAACGATATGGTCACCAAGTACAAAAAAATGTATAAAAAAACTTGAAAGAATACAAAGAGCAATCACAAAACTGGCACCAACACTCTCAAAACTATCATATGAAGAGAGACTACAAAAACTTAAACTACAGACACTAGAGCAAAGAAGAGAGAGAGGAGATTTGATAGCTATTTACAGAATCATGAAAGGCATAGAAATTACTGATAGAGAGAATCTGATAAAATGGGATGACAGAAATACAAGAGGACACGGAAAGAAAATAAAAAAAGACAGCTATAGAAGAGATTTGAAAAAGAACAGCTTTCCTCACAGAGTAATAGACAGTGGTGTGTGCAAAAACAATACATGAATTTAAAAATAGTTTAGATAAAATGAGATATGAAGACGGGACCCCACGAGCATAGCTCCCCTTCCCGTAAAATACAACTAGGTAAATACAACTAGGTAAATACACACTTTCAACGAACGGACGGCTTGAAGAACGTTCTGAAGAAAAGTGCCGATTGTGGATCCCAACGCAAAGAGAAGTACCTTTTTGTATTTGCAGGGTGGGGGGAAATTGCTCGTGGGGCAGTAGGTAAGTAGGAAAAGAGGAGAAGGGGAGGGATTGCTGGGGAAATGGAAGGAAATGAGGATGTGGAGGACTTGGCCCAGGCAGACGGGCGTAAGGTCAACATGAAACGACCACCGGACCAGCTCAGTGATGACGAAATGGCAAATAAAAATGTAAAGATTAGAAGTATAGAGAGGAGCAATACAGTAGAAAGTGACGAGAATATGTTCCAGGGATTTAAAGAGGGTGGGGGGGACACAACCCCCCCCCCCCCGACTGATAAGACTAGAGGAGAGAGTTGATAAGGTGATCGAGGACTTGGAACGTAAGTTAGGTAATGTAGACTCCATTTTCCAGAGAATTGAAAGGTTGGAACAACTAGAGAAGGCTAACAGAAACTTAACTGAAGAAGTAGAGGACCTAAAAAGACAGTTAGGAAATGTAAAGGAGGAGAATGAGAAGTTGAAGAAGAATAGTAATGAAAACAGAGAGAAAATAGCTACAGAAGCTAAAAATTGGAGAATAACTCAAGAAGGGAATAAGGTTTCATTCACTGACATAGTCAAACAGCAATTGAAAGAACATAATGAAGACTCAGTTATTAAAGTGATGAGACAGAAGGAGAATATAGTAAGAGAATTAGCTGACAAAAAGAAATGTATAATTATATTAGGAATGGAAGAGAAACATAACCCAGATAGAACCGCAAGAATCAAGGAGGAAAATGAAAGAGTAAGCAGTTTATTAAAATTAGTCCAGGAAGATGAACCAGAAATTATAAAGGAAATCGAGGAAAAATTCAGACTCGGAAAATATAGTACAGATAAGACCAGACCAATTAAGATTAAATTCAGGTCACAAACAACGGCAGAGAAAATTCTATCCAAGACAGGGAAACTAGCAACAAATGATCAATATAAAAAGGTATGGATAAAAAGAGAAATGAATAAGGAGGAAAGAGAGGCAGAAAAGCAGAAAAGAATTGAAGCTAAGGCAAAAAACGAGGAAAGAACGGAGTCAGAGAAAGAGAGATTCTATTGGAGAGTAGTGAACATGAAAATAAAGCAGTTCGACATACTAAAGAAAAACATAAGGGAAACAGAGAACACAATGGAAGTGGCAGAAAACTAAGAGTGTCTTACACAAATATAGATGGATTGATAACAGGATTGAATGAACTGAATGATTATTTGAAAGAAAAAGAACCGGACATAATGGGAATTGTAGAAACAAAATTAAAAGGCCCACTACCACCCAACAGTGTAGGACATGATACATACAATTATTGGATTAGAAACAGAGAGAAAAAACAAGGGGGTGGAGTTATGTTCCTGACTAAGAAGGATATAAACGTGAAAGGTGTCATATATGGAAAGAATACAGTAGAGATGATTATGATAGAAGTGGAAGACCGAGATAAGAAGAGCAGAAAATTTGTGATCAATTATGTGCCTCCGAAAACAGCCTCATGGGAGGAGAGTGAACATAAAAGTATGTTAGAGGACACAAAGATAGCATTAACTAAAATAATGGAAGACGGAGGAAGAATAGTTATGATGGGCGACTTTAATTGCAAAGAAATCTGCTGGGAAGAAATGACAGTAAAGAGTGGTGATGACTCATGGGGAAATGCTCTACTTGAGATGATTACTGACCATTCAATGACACAATGGATACAAGAGAACACTAGGTATAGAAATGAAGAAGAACCATCGAGGCTAGACTTAATAATTACATCTGAACCTAGAATAGTGGACAAGATTGAATATAAAACACCAATAGGTAAAAGTGACCACATATTGATTGAACTGGAACTTAATGAAGAAAAATATATGAAAAGAAATGAACAATATAGAAAAGGAAGAATGATGTATGAAAAAACAAACTTTGATAAAATAAGAGAATTCTTCCAACAAGAAAACTGGGAAGAAATATACAAAGAAGAAACATCAGTGGAAGAGAAATGGAATATTTTGACAAAAATTTACAAAAAAGGAGTGGAAAAGTATGTCCCAAGACAAAAACAAGAAAAAGAATATGTAAAATGCTAGTACAACAAAAGTTGTAGGGAGTTAAAAGACAAAAGAGACAAAGCCTGGACCAGATGGAAAAAAGACAGAAGACCTGACAAATGGAAAATATATACTGGTTATAGAAATGAATATGTACAAAAGTGCAGAGAGGAAAAAAGAAAATATGAAAAAGATGTTATAGAAAAGTGTAAAGATCAACCAAAACTATTCTACAGATTTGTAAACAATAAACTGAAAAACAAACAAGACTTGGAGAAATTAAGACAAGGAGGAGTTGAATACACTGAGGAAATGGAAATGGCAGAAATTATGAACAAACATTTTAAATCAGTGTTTACAAGGGAAAATATACAACCTGAAGAGATTGAGTGGAAGGAAAAAGTCCCCCCTATGGAAGAAATAGAAGTAACAAAGAATGAAATATTGACACACTTGGGTAATTTTGATGTCAGAAAATCGCATGGGCCAGATGAAATAGCAAACTGGATTCTGAAAGAATGCAGGAATGAACTGGCAGACAAAATACATAGCATAATAAGCAGTTCCTTAAAAGAAGGAAAAGTTCCAGAAGATTGGAAAAAAGCAAATATAGTACCTATATATAAAGGAGGAAATAAAGAAGAACCTACCAACTATAGACCAGTCTCTCTAACAAGTACAATAGCAAAAATATGTGAAAGAATTATCAAAAGTAGATGGGTAAAATACTTGGAAAAAAACAATGTACTAAATCCAAGGCAATTTGGATTCAGACAAGGACGATCATGCGTCACCAATTTAATATGTTTCTATTCAAGGCTAATAGATATAATACAAGAAAGATGGATGGGCTGATTGTGCATTTCTAGACCTAAAAAAAGCTTTTGACAAAGTACCACATAAGAAGTTGCTTAAGAAATTAGAATATGAAGGAGGAATACAAGGTAAATTGCTAAATTGGATGGAAGACTTTTTGCAAGAAAGAAAAATGAGAGTAGTGATAAGAGATCAGCACTCAAAATGGAATGAAGTAATAAGCGGTGTCCCGCAGGGAACAGTTCTGGCCCCAATAATGTTTGCTATATATATTAATGATATGGATGAAGGAATTGAAAGCTATATGAGCTTCTTTGCAGATGATGCAAAATTACTGAAAAGAGTGAAAACTGAAGAAGATTGTGAATCACTACAGAGAGATCTAAATAAAGTACAAGAATGGAGTAGGAAGTGGGAGATGGAGTTCAATACAAAAAAGTGTAGTATAATGGAATTTGGAAAAAGCAAAAACAGAATAACAGGATCATATAATTTGGGAGAAGAAGGAATAAAAAGAGTAGAAAATGAGAAGGACCTGGGAGTCATTGTTATGAATAATATGTCACCTGAGAAACATATAAATAAGATTTTTGGAGAAACTTATAATTTAATAAGAACAATCAAAGTGGCATTTACATACCTGGATGAAGAAATGGTGAGGAAAATCCTAATCACCCTGATAAGACCAAGATTGGAATATGCAGCAACGATATGGTCACCAAGTACAAAAAAATGTATAAAAAAACTTGAAAGAATACAAAGAGCAATCACAAAACTGGCACCAACACTCTCAAAACTATCATATGAAGAGAGACTACAAAAACTTAAACTACAGACACTAGAGCAAAGAAGAGAGAGAGGAAATTTGATAGCTATTTACAGAATCATGAAAGGCATAGAAATTACTGATAGAGAGAATCTGATAAAATGGGATGACAGAAATAAAAGAGGACACGGAAAGAAAATAAAAAAAGACAACTATAGAAGAGATTTGAAAAAGAACAGCTTTCCTCACAGAGCAATAGACAATTGGAACAAGTTAGATGAGAAAGTGGTGTGTGCAAAAACAATACATGAATTTAAAAATAGTTTAGATAAAATGAGATATGAAGACGGGACCCCACGAGCATAGCTCCCCTTCCCGTAAAATACAACTAGGTACAACTAGGTAAATACACACACGCACACTTCAACGAATGGACGGCTTAGAAGACGTTCTGAAGAAAATTGAAGTTTTGTGGATCCCAACGCAAAGAGAAGTGCCTATTGTATTTACAGGGTGGGGGGGAAATTGCTCGTGGAATAGTAGGAAAGTAGGGAAAGAGGAAAAGGGGAGGGATTACTGAGGGAAATGGAAGGAAATGAGGAAGAAGTAGACTTGGCCCAGGCAGACAGGCGAAAGGTAAACAAAAGGCCCCCCGACCAGCTGAGCGATGATGAAATGTCTAATAAAAATGTAAAGATTAGAAGTATAGATAAGAGCAATACAGTAGAAAGTGATGAGAATATTTTCCAGGGATTTAAAGAGGGTGGGGGGGACACAACCCCCCCACCCCCCCACCCCACCCCTCGACTGACAAGACTAGAAGAGAAGGTCGATAAGATGATTGAGGACTTGGAGCGTAGGTTCGATCATGTTAACAATATTATACGGAGAGTTGAAAAATTGGAAGAACTAGAGAAGGCGAACAAAAACTTAACTAAGGAAATTGAAGAATTAAAAAAACAGTTAAAAGAAGTAAAAGATGAGAATAAAGTCTTAAAGGAGAATAGTAAGGAGAACAAGGAGGGTTGGAAAAAAATTCAAGAAAATAGCAAAGTTGCATTCACTGACATAATCAGACAGCAAATGAATGAACAAACTGAAAACTCAGTTATTAAAGTGATGAGACAGAAGGAGAATATAGTAAGAGACTTAGCAGACAAAAAGAAATGTATAATTATACTAGGAATGGAAGAGAAACATAACCCAGATAGAACCACAAGAATCAAAGAGGAAAATGAAAAAGTAAAAAATTTACTAGAATTACTTCAGGAAGATGAACCAGAAATAATGAAACAAATCGAAGAGAAATTCAGGCTCGGGAAATATAGTACAGACAAGACCAGACCAATTAAGATTAAATTCAGGTCACAAACTACGGCTGAGAATATCTTATCCAAAACAGGGAAACTAGCAACAAGTGAACAATATAAAAAGGTATGGATAAAAAGGGAAATGAATAAAGAGGAAAGAGAGGAAGAAAAACAGAAAAGACTTGAAGCAAAGGAAAAAAACGAGATAAGAACGGAGTCAGAAAAAGAGAGATTCTATTGGAGAGTAGTGAATATGAAACTAAAGAAAGTCGACATACAAGAGAAAAACAAAAGGGAAACAGAGAACACAATGGAAGTGGCAGAAAACTAAGAGTGTCTTTTACAAATATAGATGGATTAATAACAGGATTGAATGAGCTGAATGATTATTTGAAAGAAAAAGAACCAGACATAATGGGAATTGTAGAAACAAAATTAAAAGGTCCACTACCACCCAACAGTGTAGGACATGATGCATATAATTATTGGATTAGAAACAGAGTGAAAAAGGAAGGGGGTGGAGTTATGTTCCTGACTAAGAAGGATATAAACGTGAAGTGTGTCACATATGGAAAGAATACAGTAGAGATGATAATGATGGAAGTAGAAGACAGAGATAAGAAGAACAGAAAGTTTGTGATAAATTATGTGCCCCCAAAAACAGCCTCATGGGAGGAGAGTGAACATAAAAGTATGTTAGAGGACACAAAGATAACATTAAACAAGATAATGGAAGAGGGAGGAAAAATAGTTATGATGGGCGACTTTAATTGCAAAGAAATCTGCTGGGAAGAAATGACAGTAAAGGTAGGAGACGGCTCATGGGGAAACGCTCTACTTGAGATGGTTACTGACCATACAATGACACAATGGATACAGGAGAACACTAGGTATAGAAATGAAGAAGAGCCATCGAGACTAGACCTAGTAATTACATCCGAACCTAGAATAGTGGACAAAATTGAATATAAAACACCAATAAGTAAAAGTGACCACATATTGATTGAACTGGAACTTAATGAAGAAAAATATATGAAAAGAAATGAACAATACAGAAAAGGAAGAATGATGTATGAAAAAACAAACTTTGATAAAATAAGAGAATTCTTTCAAAAGGAAAACTGGGAAGAAATATACAAAGAAGAAACAACAGTAGAAGAGAAATGGAATATTTTGACAAAAATTTACAAAAAAGGAGTGGAAAAGTATGTCCCAAGACAAAATCAAGAAAAAGAATATGTAAAATGCTGGTACAACAAAAGCTGTAGGGAGTTAAAAGACAAAAGAGACAAAGCCTGGACCAGATGGAAAAAAGACAGAAGACCTGAAAAATGGAAAATATATACCTGATATAGAAATGAATATGTACAAATGTGCAGAGAGGAAAAGAGAAAATATGAAAAAGATATCATAGAAAAGTGTAAAGATCAACCAAAACTATTCTACAGATTTGTAAACAATAAACTGAAAAACAAACAAGACTTGGAGAAATTAAGACAGGAGGGAGTTGAATACACTGAGGAAATGGAAATGGCAGAAATTATGAACAAACATTTTAAATCAGTGTTTACAAGGGAGAACATACAACCTGAAGAGAACAAATGGAAAGAGAA
>NW_027467728.1:832638-870138 GCF_046742065.1 Oratosquilla oratoria
GATTTCCTACTGTTCCATAAGCGCTTCTTCGACCTCTTTGGTCACTCCTGAAGCCGTGTCCTCGGTGGCTACACAGGAGCATAGTCTTCGCCATACCTCGAGGCATCTCCTCGACATCGCCCGGAGGGTCTTGCCGAAGGCGAGAATGACACGACTAGTCATTTTCGAGCGCTCTAAGGGATCCCTCGGACACTCTTCTTCTGTCCTCCAAAATGGTCGACGCCGTCATTCTGACATGGTTTTCGAGTCAGTTTGCGACAATTGATCCCAAAAACCGCGTCCATCATGTACAGTTACCGTAACACCCACGGTGGTGATTTGGGCTACAAAAGCCATTCTTTCTCGTTCTAGAGTCTAGACCAGTGGTTCTCAACCTATGGTTCAATGACTCCTTATGGGCTACAGTGGTTCACAAATACAACCACAAATAGAAAACTAGTAATACTTAGTGGATACACTAGGGTTCTATTCACTAGTGAGGGGATTTCTACGAGACTGTAGAACAGCAGTACATAAGAGCGGGGTACATATGGAAAGAGGTTGACTCTAGACCATCGATGGTCAGGAAGAAGAAGAGCAGACGGGCTCTTACGATTTAGTCTCACTCCTATAAAAACACACAAAAAGAAACTCACGTATGTAGATACTGTTGTAGGTGTATTCAAGAAAAATTACACACATGCATACACATTAACCTCTTGTCATAGTAATTACAGATCACACGGCTGTTGCGGAATCGGGTGACTGGGAGAGACTGATTATACTTGGCCGTAAAAACAAAATCCCTCTAGGTAGATAAGCTTTGTGTACTTAAATATGTAAGGACTTCAACGATACCCCTACGGCCCAGAGCTACTCAACATTGTTTTTAAGATTGGAAACTAGTCTCTACTCATACATGAATGGTGATCCATATGTGACTATTCACTCTATCTCAAATCTTCATTCAGACTATCTTTTACCTCTTTCGCGATTCTTCTTTTATTTCGAATTTGTGTTCTCTGGTTCTTGATATCTGGTATCTAATTTCAAAATTCAAGTATAATACGCACGGACGCACACACACACACACACACACACACACACACACACACACACACACACACACACACACACACACACACACACACACACATACACACACACACACGCACACACACGCACACAAACGCAAGCGCGCACACACACACATACACACACACACACGTACATAAGCACACACACATGTCGGATGGCATACATTGACAACAAAAACAACGTGACAATCATAGAAGACAATCGGGTGTTCAATTCACAGAAAAAGAAAATAGTCCAGAGAAAAAAATGGAATTAAAAAGAAATATATCAATGACTGACAATCAACAAAAAAGTTAGGAAGACAGATATTATCCATTTGCTTAGATAAATCAAATACAAGTCCAAACGCATTCGATTTGGAAATGAACATATATAACAACAAGCAGAAATGTGAAAGTTCGATACACGAAAAGTGATTCCAAATGTCCACGTACATTTTGTACAAAGGTGCGGAAAACAGGTTCACATGCACACTGAACAGTGTACATATCTACATAATGTACATACAATGAAGTACAGGACTTACACACACTTGACCAAATCTATGTTGGAAAGTACTTAACCTCCACTCCCCCTCCCCACCCACCCCCCATCCCCCTCCGGCTTCAGCAGCAAAGGGGGGGGGTAGCCTAACTCTATCACCTCCTTCTGTACTCGGTGATATCTTTCCTTTTTTTCCGCATGCCGCCAGACGATTTGATTCACCTCCGTGGCACTCCGTGGGAAGCAAAGAGGTTCTAACCTACGTTACTCAACCCCTTCCTTACCACACAGTACTGTTCTTTTTACTCCTGCCGCCGTCAGACGATTTTATCCGTCTCCGTAGATCCCTCCCCAGTAGGAAAATATGTCTAAATATCCACATGAGCAAAGGTTCACGCTCAAGAATATACAAATAGGCCCATCTCCATACTACTTGAATAGGGTGTGGAGTGGAGGACGAGAGGTTGGGGAGGGGGGACGGCATCTGAAAGGGGGAGAAATGGGGGGGGGGAAGGGGGACGAGGAAGAGAGCGACGTAGAGCATGGCCAAAGAGAGAGGAGGAAAGAGAGGAGACAGGATAAAGAGAGGAAAGAGAAGAGATAGGATAAAGAGAGGAAGTCCTGCGATCACACAAGCGTACCACGAACACACACACAAACACGCATGACGCAGTGGTAGAGTTCCCGGCCGCCACTACGGCGGTCTGGGTTCGAATCCTGCCCAGGGATGAAATAATTTCAGTATCGCTGAGCTGCGAGTCGTTACTCCAGTTCTCGTTGGCGGAGAGTTGGGTGTGTGTGTGTGTGCGTGAAAGGTCACAGCATTACCCATAGATCGGTCATATATGAGCTCTGAGCTCTCTTCCGGGAGGGAAATAGCTGTCGATCACGAGCCCAACACATGATACAAGACCATGGTAAATCATACAAAGTCCTTTTTCAGAGCGGAATAGAACCCTTTGAGAATAATGAAGGAGAGGACTGAGACATAGAAGAACACAAAGGACAAAAGGAACTTCATTAAATTCACCAGTTCTTAGCCAGAATCAAATAGCAAATGCTCGCTCCCCCCGCTGGATCGAGAGATCCCTTGTTAACACTTTATCAGGAGCCTACGATACGAGGCGCTGAGTAGCTCCAACCGAAGCCGTCACCTTTGCCCTATGTGTTATGCGCTATGGATGACCGCTGGACCAGGTAACAAACAGACTCTGATGGGAACCGGAGAGGAGTGCGAGACTCGAACCCGAGATTAGGATGATGCGACACCACCAGCTGGCTTCGCTTAAGGTGGAGTGCCACGAAGAGCAATAGAATCGCCTGGCGACAGACGGAGTCAAGGGAAACGTACCACCCGGTAGGCAAGAGACCTCGACAGTCCTCCCCGTATTACTTGTGATTTTTTTTTTCATTTAGGTATTTCTTGTATTTTGACTCTAGTCAGGTGACTTTATTCAGCTGAGGGGAATTCCCTGCCGCAGTTGAAAGTTGTGTATATTTACACTTGCGGACTTATTTTTTTTATTATTATTATTTTTTTTTTTATCCTTCGCCTTATTTCTACGTATATCTTCTTTTTTTGTTTCTATATTCATATATACGTATATACACATTTCATATGTATATTTTTTCTATTTTATGACCATAGGCTTTATTTGTACTGGTAGTACCAACAGTAGTTCATATTCTGGTTCATAAATATCAGGTTTTGGGGTCTTGCCATACACTGACATTGTCCATAAGCAGTTCCTCGGTAAATATTTGGATAATAATTTTGACTTCTGTTATTTTGATACTGAAGCCGCCCGTATGAACCCCGACTGTTCTGCCAGTTTCCGTGGGTACTGTAAGTGAACGATCTCTTATCGTAACCAGCGTTTCCCCTGGTCGTGTTCCTCTGCCTTTGGTGGCCATCAGGGTAATGGCTATCATACTGGTATTGACGGTGTGAACGATTACGTCCTGTGCGATGATCGTTTCTGTTCGTCGTCTCGACCTGTCTTCCGTGTCCCTGACCGCTTCTTCGAGTCTCGCGAGTGCGCTGGCGTCCACCTCTGTGAGGGTGTCTGACGTATGATGATTCTGACATTCTTCTCTTTGCCATCTTGTGAAGAGCGGTCTTTGATTTGGGCTCTTTCCCAGCTTCCTCTCGCATGACCTCTGCGAGGTAAATCTTGTACCTCAAGGCTCTTCGCTGTCTACGTGAAGGTCCAGCGGATTGAAGAGACTCTTGTCTTGGTACGTTGTTCGGCAAAGATTCTTGTGCTTGAGGACTAACGGGTGAGAGATCTTGGCTTTTGTCGATCTCTGATTTCCCCTCTTGTTCCTCATACGTTCCCGGGAGCTCGATAGAGTCTCCGTCGGATACTTGGAGATCTTCAGTCTTCAAGGATGTAGATGGATTTGGGTGGTGTTCTTCTGGCACTACGTCACCCTCCATGTTTACATCATCCTCACAAGCGATGCACTTGTTCTCAGTAACGTCTTCTTTCTGGATCGTTACTTCCGTGTCATCACAAACGATATCGTGAGTCTCTTTAGGCTCTTCGTTGTTTTCCGTGAATGATTCTCGTCCCTGTTCACTTCCGACAATCAATTTCTGGTCCAGAGAGGAAGAGTCTTCAATGGTGTTCACTTCCTAGAATACTTCTGGAATCCCCGTTGGTTCTTCATGGAGGCTGGTCACGGGATGGATTTCTTCGTGTTCCTGCAGTGCTTCCTCGTCCTCTTTGGTCACTCCTGAAGCCGTTTCCTCGGTGGCTACACAGAAGCATAGTCTTCGCAACGCCCCAAGGCAGCTCTTTGACATCGCCCGGAGGGTCTTGCCGAAGGCGTGAATGACACGGTTGGTCATTTTCGTGCGCTCTAGGTGATCCTTCGGACACTCCTCTTTTGTTTTCCAAAATGGTCGATGCCGTCATTCTAACATAGTTTTGGAGTCAGTTTGCGACAACTGATTCCAAAAACCGCGTCCATCATGTGCAGTTACCATAAGACCCACGGGGGTGATTTGGTATTTAATTTCAAAATTCAAGTATCATACACACACACACACACACACACACACACACACACACACACACACACACACACACACACACACACACACACACACACACACACACACACACACACACACACACACACACACACACACACACACACACACACACACACACACACACAAGCACATACACACATACACAAGCACGCATACACACATACACGAGTACACACACACACACACACACACAAACGAGCACACGCGCATACACACACACATGCACACATACACAAGCACACACACACACAAACACACACACACAGACGCACACACACACACACATATATACAATCACACACACACACAAACACACACACACACAGACGCACACACACACACACATATATACAATCACACACACACACACATACACAAGCACACCCACACACACACGCGCGCGCACACCCACCCACATGCACACATACACAAGCACACACACACATACACACAAACACACACACATAAGCGCACACACACACGCACACACAATCAAACGCACACACACAAGCGCGCACACATACACACACACACACACACATACACACACACACACACACACATGACGCAGTGGTAGCGTTCCTAGCCGCCACTACGGTGATCCGTGTTCGAATCCCACCAAGGCTGAAATCATTTCAGTAACGCTGCTCTATGGGTCGTTGCTCCAACTCCCGTGGGCGTGGAGTTGGGTGTGCGTGTCCGTGTAAGATCACAGCATTACCCATAGATCGGTCATATATGAGCTCCGAGCTCTGTTCCGCGAGGGAAATAGCTGACGATCACGAGTTCAACACGTGATCCATGACCATGGTGAATCACACACACACACACACACACACACACACACACACACACACACACACACACACACACACACACACACACACACACACACACACACAAAAAAAAAACACACTCAGAGACACACACACACACACACACACAACTCGTGGCGCATTTGGTACAGTTCCCGGCTGACAAATGAATAGTCACATATGGATGACCATTCCTATATGAGTAGAGACTAGTTTTTAATCCTAGAAAGGGGTTGGGTAATGCTGTGACCTTACACGCACACACACACTCAACCCCCCGCCCACGGGAGTTGGAGTAACAACCTGCAAGGCAGCGAAACTGAAAATTTCAGCCCTGGAAGGGATTCGAACCTGGATCGCCGTACTGGCTGCCGAGAACTCTACCAAATGCGCCAAGAGTTATGTGTGTGTGTGTGTGTGTGTGTGTGTGTGTGTGTGATTCACCATGGTCATGGATCACGTGTTGGACTCGTGATCGACAGCTATTTCCCTCGCGGAACAGAGCTCGGAGCTCATATATGACCGATCTATGGGTAATGCTGTAATCTTACACGGACACACACACCCAACTCCACGCCCACGGGAGTTGGAGTAACGACCCATAGCGCAGCGAAACTGAATTTATTTCAGCCCTGGGTAAGATTCGAACACAGATTACCGTAGTGGCGGCTAGGAACGCTACCACTGCGTCATGTGTGTGTGTGTGTGTGTGTGTGTGTGTGTGTGCGCGCGCGTTTGTGTGTGCGCGCGCGCTTGTGTGTGTGTGTGTGTGTGTGTGTGTGTGTGCTTTTGTATGTATGCATGTGGGGGGGTGTGCGCGCGCGCGTGTGCTTGTGTGTGTGTGTGTGTGTGTGTGATTGTATATATGTGTGTGTGTGTGTTTGTGTGTGTGTGTATGTGTGCTTGTGTATGTGTGCATGTGTGTGTGTGCGCGCGCACGTATGTGTGTGTGCGCGAGCGCGTGTGCTTGTGTGTGTGTGTGTGTGTGTACTTGTGTATGCGCGCTTGTGTGTGTGTGTCTGCTCTTGTGTGTGTGTATGTGTGTGTGTGTGTGTGCTTGTGTGTGTGTGTATGTGTGTGATACTTGAATTTGAAATTAAATACCAAATCACCCCCGTTGGTCATATGGTAACTGCACATGATGGACGCGGTTTTTGGAATCAATTGTCGCAAACTGACTAGAAAACCATGTCAGAATGACGGCATCGACGATTTTGGAAAACAAAAGAAGAGTGTCCGAAGGATCACGTAGAGCGCACGAAAATGACCAACCGTGTCATTTTCGCCTTCGGCAAGACCCTCCGGGCGATGTCGAAGAGTTGCCTCGGGGCGTTGCGAAGACTGTGCTCCTATGTAGCCACCAAAGAAACGGCTTCAGGAGTCACCAAAGGAGACGAAGAAGCGCTGCCGGAACGCAAGGAAATCCAGTCAGTATCCAGCCACCAAAAAGAACCAAAAAGGATTCCAGAAGTTTTCCAGGAAGTGAACACCAGCGAAGACTCTTCCTCTCTGGACCAGATATTGATTGTCGGAAGTGAACAGGAACGAGAATCAGTCATGGAAAACAACGAAGAGACTAAAGAGACTCACAATATCGTTTGCGATGACACGGAAGTAACCATCGAGAAAGAAGACGTTACCGAGAAAAAGTGCATCGCTCGTGAGGATGATGTAAACGTGGAGGGTGACGTAGTACAAGACGAACACCACCCAAATCCATGTGCATCATTGAAGACTGAAGATCTCGATGTATCCGACGGAGATTCTACAGAGCTTCCAGAAACATATGAGGAACAAGAGGGTAAATCAGAGATCGAAGAAACCAGAGAGATCTCACCCGTTAGTCCTCAAGCACAAGAACCTTTGCCGAAGAACGTACCAGGACAAGAGTCTCTTAAATCCGCTGGACCTTCTCGCAGACAGCGAAGAGCCTTGAGGTACAAGATCCACCTCGCAGAAGTCATGCGAGAGGAAGTTGGGAAAGAGCCCAAATCAAAGACAGCTCTTCAGAAGATGGCAAGGAGAAGAATGTCGGAAACTTCATCCGGCAGACACTCTCACAGAGGTAGACGCCATCGCACTCGCGAGACTCGAAGAAGCGGTCAGGGACACGGAAGTCAGGTCGAGACCAGTATGATAGCCATTACCCTGATGGCCACCAAAGACAGAGCAACGAGACTCGGGGAAACGCCGGTTACCATAAAAGATCGTTCAGTTACAGTACCCACGGAAACTGGCAGAAGAGTGGGGGTTCATACGGGCGGCTTCAGTATCAAAATAACAGAAGTCACAATTATTATCCAGATTACCGAGGAACTGGTCATGGCCAAGCTCAGTATATGGCAAGACCCCAAAACCGGATATTTATGAACCAGAATATGAACTACGGTGGCTACTACCAATACCTATGGTCATAAAATAGAAAAAATATATATTTGAAATGTGTATATACGTATATATGAATATAAAAACTAAAAAATGAGATATACGTAGAAATAAGACAATGGATCAAAAAAGGATAGAATAATAAAAAGATAAGTCCGTAAGTGTAAATATACACTACTTTCAACTGCGGCAGGGAATTCCCCTCAGCTGAATAAAGTCACCTGACGAGTCAAAATACAAGAACTACATAAATAAAAAAAAATAAATAAAAAAATCACAAGTAATACGAGGACTGTCGAAGGCCCTTGCCTACTGGGTGGTACGTTTCCCTTGACTCCGGCTGTCGCCAGGCGATTCTGTTGCTCCCCGTGGCACTCCGCCTTTAGCGAAGCCTGCTGGTATCGCATCATCCTAATCTCGGGTTCGAGTCTTGCACTCTTCTCCCGTTCCCATCAGAGACTGTTTATTACCTGGTGCAGCAGTCATCCATAGCGCATAACACATAGGGCAAAGGTAACGGCTTCGGCCGCAGCTACTCAGCGTAGGCTCCTGACAAAGACTTAACAAAGGCTCTCCCGATTCAGCGGGAGCGAGCATTTGCTATTTGATTCTGGCTAAGAACAGGTGAATTTAATCAAGTTCCTTTTGTCCTTTGTGTTTTCCCATGTTTCAATCCTTCATTTCATTATTGTCTTTATTGACTGTATTCAGCTGAGGGGAATTCCCTGCCGCAGTTGAAAGTTGTGTATATTTACACTTGCGGACTTATTTTTCTATCATTATTATTTTCTATCCTTTGCCTTATATCTACGTACATTTTATCTTTTAATTTTTAGATTCATATATACCTATATACACGTTTTATGTACGTTTTTTCTATTCTATGACCAGTTTTATTTGTACTCGTTGCAAATTTAGTACCCACCGTAGTTCCTATTTTGGTTCATAAATTTCCGGTTTTGGGGTCTTGCCATATATGAGCCTTGAGCAGTTCCTCGGTAATCCTTTGGATAATAATTTTGACTTCTGTTATTTTGATTTTGAAGCCACCCGTATGAACCCCGACTGTTCTGCCAGTTTCCGTGGGTACTGTAAGTGAACGATCTCTTATCGTAACCAGCGTTTCCCCTGGTCGTGTTCCTCTGCCTTTGGTGGCCATCAGGGTAATGGTTATCATACTGGTCTTGACGGTGTGAACCATTACGTCCTGTGCGATGATAGTTTCTGTTCGTTGTCTCGACCTGGCTTTCGTGTCTCTGACCGCTTCTTCGAGTCTCGCGAGTGCGATGGCGTCCAACTCTGTGAGGGTGTCTGCCGGATGAAGATTCCGACATTTTTCTCTTTGCCATCTTCTGAAGAGTGGCTTTTGATTTGGGCTCTTTCCCAGCTTCCTCTCGCATGACCTCAGCGAGGTAGAGTCCAGCGTATTGAAGAGACTCATGTCTTGGTACATTCTCAGGCAAAGGTTCTTGTTTTTGAGGACTTTGGGGTGAGAGATCTCTGGTTTCATCGATCTCAGAACTCCCCTCTTGTTCCTCGCATGTTCCCGGGAAATCAGTAGAATCTCTGTCGGATACTTCGAGATTTTCAGTGGTCGTTGATGTAGCTGGATCTTGGTGGTGTTCTTCTAGTACTACGGCACCCTCCAAGCTAACATCATTCTCACGAGCGACGCACTTGTCCTCAGTAACGTCTTCTTTCTCGATCGTTACTTTCGTGTCATCGCAAACGATATTGTGAGTCTCAAGCTCTTCGTTGTTTACCGTCACTAATTCTCGTTCCTGGTTGCTTCCGACACTAGATTTCTGCTCCAAAGAGGAGGAGTCTTCGTTGGCCATTACTTCCTGGAGTACTTCTGAAATCCCTGTTGGTTCTTTTTGTTGGCTGGACATGGGCTAGACTTCTTCGTGTTCCAGCAGTGCCCCCTCGTTGTCTTTGGTCTCTCCTGAAGCCGCTTCTTCGGTGGCTACACAGGAGCACAATCTTCGCCATACCTGGAGGCATCTCCTCGACATCGCCCGGAGGGTCTTGCCGAAGGCGAGAATGACACGACTAGTCATTTTCGAGCGCTCTAAGGGATCCTTCGGACACTCTTCTTCTGTCTTCCAAAATGGTCGACGCCGTCATTCTGACATGGTTTTCGAGTCAGTTTGTGACAATTGATCCCAAAAACCGCGTCCATCATGTGCAGTTACCATAAGTCCCACGGTGGTGATTTGGTATTTAATTTCAAAATGCAAGTATAACACACACACACACACACACACACACACACACACACACACACACACACACACACACACACACACACACACACACACACACACACACACACACACACATACACAAGCACACACACACATACATAAACACACACACACACACATACACAAGCACACATACACAAACACACACACACACACACACAAGCACACACACGCGCGCACACACACACATGCACACATACACAAGCACACACACACATACACAAACACACACACACATACACAAACACACACACACACACACACACACACACACACATACACAAGCACACATACACAAACACACACACACACACACACACACACACACACACACACACACACACACACACATGACGCTGTGGTACCGTTCCCAGCCTCCAATTCGGTGGTCCGTGTTCGAATCCCGTCCAGGGCTGAAATAATTTCAGTATCGCTGCGCTATGGGTCGTTACTCCAACTCCCGTAGGCGGGGAGTTGGGTGTGTGTGTCCATGTAAGATCACAGCACTACCCATAGATCGGTGATATATAAACTCTGAGCTCTCTTGAGGGAGGGAAATAGCTGTCGATCACGAGTCCAACACGTGATCGAAGACCATGATGAATCACACACACACACACATACACACACACACACACACACTCAGACACATACACACACACACAACTTCCCTCGTCAGAGATACCGACCCAGTGAACTTTACACGTTAAAACGAGGGTGTGGTTTTCCTCCGAGTTCAGTGATTCAGCGCCTGAAAGACATGAATCTCTTCCGAAGTCGTGGCCGACGAGGTGGATGAAAAAATCACACGAACAGTGTCTGTGATTACAACTACCATAACAAGTGCATACAACAGAAAAAAGGTTGAGCCGAGATCTCGCAATCTCAGTGAAGTGCCACGCGTTTGGTACAGCCTACCCTCCCTCCTGCTGTCTAACGTTACCCCCTTAACCAACAAAATGGAGGAAGTGATCGAAACAGTACGTTCTACAAGATGTGACATGATGGCAATTACTGAAGCGTGGCAAACTGTGCCTGAAATGTGTAATATTGAAAACTTTGTGCTATTTCACCACCTCAGAGTGAATCGTAGTGGTGGTGGTGTGGCGTTGTTCTGTCGTGCGGACCTCAACCCCTCACACCTCAGGGTTGACATTCCCGAGAGAGTTGAGGCTCTGTGGGTGAGTCTTAACCCCAGCCTTCACCCCCGCCACACCGCTTCCATCATTATGTGTGTGGTCTATCATCCTCCACGTGAACACACCGCTGCTCTCCTTTCCGATTACATTATTGAGACCGCTGACTCCCTACGTTTGAAATATCCCGCTGCAAAGCTGGTTATTTGTGGGGACTTTAATCGGCTAGATACAAGTGAGATTCTAAATCAATTAAGTCTCACTCAGGTGGTGAACTACCCCACCCACAAGCAAACAACTCTCGACCTTATCATGACCGACATGGCTCAGCAATACTCCCCTCCCAGACCTCTCCCCACCATCGGCAGGAGCACCCACATCACCATCCAGTGGTTGCCAGCACCCAGCAATGCCATCCGTAGAACTAAGCTCACTCGACACCACCGCCCCTTGCCTGACTCTGCCATGAGGGAGGTGGATAGTGGAGTACCCCTGGACGGAGGTTCTGGAAGCCGAGGACGTGGAAACCAAGTGGAGAAACTACTCAACAACCACTACTGAAGCTTTCCACTTTTTTTTCCCGGTCAAGGACTTCTCCGTGAACCCATCAGAGCCCCTGGATGACACCCCGTATTAAGCGTCTCATTAAACAACGCAACAGGGCATATTACACTGATCGACCCCTCTTCAGGTCCCTCAGAAATAAAGTCATCAAGGAGATAAGTATTACCAAGTCTTCGTACTACCCTCATAATGTAGAACACCTCAAACAACAAAATAACAGTCAGTGGTTTAGTAAGATCAAGGCTCTCTGCGGGCTACAAAATAATCAGGCCTCTCACCTGCCCTGCGCCTCACACTTACCACCTGACTTAGCTGCTCAAGAGATTAATACTCACTTTGCCTCTATCTGTCAGACCTTACCCCCCCCCTTAACCTCTCCGGCCTACCTGCCTACCTCCCCTCCCCCCCACCCCCTGCCCCTCTCCAGGAGGCTGACGTTGCCACCAAACGAAGTAAATTAAAGTATAACAGATCTACAACACCTTCTGATCTACCTATCAAAATCTACAAACAATTTGCCCCAGAACTTGCCCTCCCACTTTCCTCCATAATTAATGCTTCACTGAGTCAAAACTCCTGCCCCAGTGACTGGAAAATTTCATATATCACTCCCATCCCCAAATGTCCGAACCCACAGTCACTAAGCGACCTTAGACCTATTGCCATCACCCCAATCCCAAGCCTTATCTGTGAGGGTTTTGTATTTGACTCAGTATACAACAAAATTAAAGACCAAATCGATATCCAACAGTATGGCAACATGAAATCCTCCTCCACAACTCACTATCTTGTTAATCTGCTGGACTTCTTGCACAGCCACTTAGACAAGCGCAATACTTCTCTAGTCTTGACCTTTATTGACTTCAAGAAAGCGTTTGAACTTGTTGACCATAACATCATCATCTCCAAAGCCATACAACTGAGGATCCAACCGCACCTGGTAGCATGGCTAGCCGCCTTCCTGACCGGACGTCAACAGGCAGTGAGGTACCAGGGATCGACATCCTCCTCCTCCCCCTAACCTTTGGGGTCCCTCAAGGGACCAAGATGGGACCACTGTGCTTCCTCATCCTCATAAATGATGCATTAATGGACACCCCACATAGATGGAAATACGTCGATGACTGCACAGTTGGCATTCCCATCAACACCAGGCAGCCTGACTATTCTTCGCTGCAAAACATCCTAGATAACCTTAAAGCGTGGACCGAGAGCAGCAATGTGACAGTTAACCACAGCAATACAGTGGTCATGCACGTATGTTCATCCAAACAGGCGGTGGCACCACCTCAACTATCACTAGGAACCCACTCCCTTCAGGTGGTCCAGTCCACCAAGCTACTTGGCATCACATTAGACGACCACCTTAACTGGAACCAGCACATCAACAACATCATGACAGCCTCATACAAACTTTACATGCTGCGCAGATTGAGGTCCCTTGGTGCCCCATCACCAGATCTAAAGGGAGTCTACACCACCTTCGTACTCCCCACCCTCTTGTACGCCTCTCCGGCCTGGTCATCATCACTCAACATCACACAGAAGAGTAAATAAAAGAGAGTACAAAGAAGAGCGTGCAAAATTATCTTAGGTGGTCAGTATGAGGGATACGAACACGCCCTCACCACCCTCAGCCTGCCAAGAATGTCCGACAAGCACAGTGAGGCCCTGAGTAAGTTTGGACAGGACCTAATGTTCCACCCACGTCACCGTCACTTCCACCTGACACCACAACCACCCGCCACGCAACACGACATTCTAAATAGATCAAACCCACCAGAGCACCGAGGACTGACTGATACAAGAACAGTGCTATTCCATCCATTGTTCGCACAATAAACTCATTATAAAACTTAGACTAAGCATATCACTCTTATAATTACTGTATTACTCATAAAAGTACTCTATTGTATTATTGTCAGTGTATCACTGCTATCTCAATAAACCTATTATTTTATTATTATTAACTCGTAGCGCATTTGGTAGAGTTCCCGGCCGCCAGTACAGCGGATCGGGTTCGAATCCCGCCAAGGGCTGAACATTTCAGTATCGCTGCGCTGCAGGTCGTTACTCCAACTCCCGTGGGCGGGCAGTTGAGTGTGTGTGTGCGTGTGAGGTCACAGCATTACCCAACACCTTTCTAGGATTAAAAACTAGTCTCTACTTATATAGGAATGGTGATCCATATGTGACTATTCATCTCTCAAATCTTCTTTCAGACTATCTTTTACCGCCCTTGTGATTCTTCTTTTATTGCGAATTTGTGTTCTCTGGTTTTCGATACCTGATATTTAATTTAAAATCCAAGTATAACACGCACGGACGCACAAAGACACACACACACACACACACACACACACACACACACACACACACACACACACACATATATATATATATATATGACGGCCCGAGTTCGAATCCCGCCCAGGGCTGAAATAGTTTCAGCATCACTGCGCTGCGAGTCGTTACTCCAACTCTCGTGGGGAGGGAGTTGGGTGTGTGTGTGCATGTAAGGTTACAGCATTACCCATATATCGGTCATATATGAACTCTGAGCTATCTTCCGGGAGGTAAATAGCTGTCGATAACTACTCCAGCACGTGATCCAATGACCATGGTGAATCTCTCTCTCTCACACACACACACACACATACACACACACACACACACACACACACACACACACACACACACACACACACACACAGACACACACACACACACACACACACAAAGTCCCTTTTTAGCACGGAACAGGACCCGTTGACAATAATGAAGAGACGGATTGAAACGCAGGAAAACACAAAGGACAAAATGAACTTGATTAAATTCATCTGTTCTCAGCCAGAAATCAAATAGCAAATCCTCGCTACCGCTGGATCGAGAGGTCCTTTGTTAAGTCTTCGTCAGGAGCTTACAACAGGAGGCGCTAAGTAGTTGCGGCCGGAGCCGTTACCTTTGCCTTATGTGTTATACACTATGGATGACTGCTGGGGAAGATAACAGTCTCTGGTGGGAACCGGGGAGGAGTGCGAGACTCGAACACGAGATTAGGATGATGCGACACCAGCTGGTTTCGCTAAAGGCGGAGTGCCACGGGGAGCAATAGAATCGGCTGGCGAGAGACGGAGTCAAGGGAAACGTACCACCCGGTAGGCAAAAGCCTTTGACAGTCCTCCTCGGATTACTTGTGATCTTTTTTTTTTTTTTTTCTTTCTTTTTTTTGTATTTGTGTATTTTTTGTATTTTGACTCTAGTCACGTGATTTTATTCAGCTGATGGAAATTCCCTGCCGCATTTGAAAGTTGTGTTTATTTACACATGCGGACTTATTTTTTTATAAAAAATTTTTTAGCCTTTGCCTTATTTCTACGTATACCTTATTTTTTAGTCTTTATATTCATATATACGTATATAAACATTTCATATGTATATTTTTTCTATCTTATGGTCATAGGGTTTATTTGTACTGGTAGTAGCCACCGTAGTTCATATAGTTGTTCATAGATATCAAGTTTTGGGGTCTTGCCATACACTAACATTGTCCATGACCAGTTCCTCGGTAATTCTTTGGATAATAATTTTGACTTCTGTTATTTTGATACTGAAGCCGCCCTTATGAACCCCGACTGTTCTGCCAGTTTCTGTGAGTATTGGAACTGGACGATTGGTTATCGTAACCAGCGTTTCCCCTGGTCGTGTTCCTCTGCCTTTGGTGGCCATCAGGGTAATGGCTATCATACTGGTGTGCACGATTACGTCTTGTCCGATGATCGTTTCTGTTCGTCGTCTCGACCTGGCTTTCGTGTCCCTGACCGCTTCTTCGAGTCTCGCGAGTGCGCTGGCGTCCACCTCTGTGAGAGTGTCTGCCGGATGAAGATTCCGACATTCTTCTCCTTGCCATTTTCTGAAGAGCGGTCTTTGATTTGGGCTCTTTCCCAACTTCCTCTCGCATGACTTCTGCGAGGTACATCTTGTACCTCAAGGCTCTTTGCTGTCTGCGTGAAGGTCCAGAGGACTGAAGAGACTCTTGTCTTGGTACGTTCTTAGGCAAAGGTTCTTGTGTTTGAGGACTAACGGGTGAGAGATCTCTGGTTTCTTCGATCTCAGAATTCCCCTCTCGTTCCTCACACGCTTCCGGGAGCTTGGTAGAGTCTACGTCGGATATTTCGAGACCTTCAGTCTTCGACGATGTAGCTGGATTTGGGTGGTGTTCTTCTAGTACTACGTCACCCTCCACGCTAACATCATCCTCACGAGCGATGCACTTGTTCTCTGTAACGTCTTCTTTCTGGATCGTTACTTCCGTGTCATTGCAAACGCTATTGTGACTCTCAAGCTCTTCGTTCTTTTCCGTGACTGATTCTTGTTCCTGGTTGCTTCCGACATTGGATTTCTGCTCCGAAGAGGAAGAGTCTTCTTTGGCGTTCAATTCCTGGAGTAATTTGGGAATCCCTGTAGGTTCTTCTTGTTGGCTGGACACTGACTCGATTTTCTCGTGTTCCTGCAGTGACTCCTCTTCCTCTTTGGTCACTCCTGAAGCCGTTTCTTTGATGGCTACACAGGAGCACAGTCTTCGCCATACCCCGAGGCAGCTCTTCGACACCGCCCGGAGTGTCTTGCCGAAGGCGTGAATCACACGGCTGGTCATTTTCGTGCGCTCGAGGTGATCCTTCGGACACTCTTCTTCTGTCTTCCAAAATGGTTGACGCCGTCATTCTAACATAGTTTCCAAGTCAGTTTGCGACAATTGATCCCAAAAACCGCGTCTATCATGTGAAATTACCATAACACCCACGGTGGTGATTTGGGCTACAAAAAAACATTCTTTCTCGTTCTAGAGTCTAGACCATCAATGATCTGGAAGAAGAAGAACCAACGAGTTCTTACGATTTACTCTTAATGATATAAAAACACATAAGAATACACTCACCTATGTAAATATCATTGCAAATTTATTCAATAAAAAATACACACATTAACTTCCTGTCATACTAATTACAGATCCCACGGCTGTTTTGGAATTGGGTGGCTGGGAGACACTTTGATTAAGATCATTTTGTGCTTTTGGTTGCTTTATTCTTGGCCATGTAAAAATAAATCGAGCATGATAAAATTTATGTAGTCAAATTTATATTGACTTTAACGGCACCTCTACGACCCCGAGCTACTCAACACTCTTTTTAGGATTGAAAACTAGTCTCTACTCATACAGGAATGGTGATCCATATGTGACTATTTATCTTATCTCAAATCTTCCTTCAGACTATCTTTTACTGCCCTTGCGATTCTTTTTTTTTTATTTCGAATTTGTGTTCTCTGGTTTTCGATACCTAATATTTAATTTCAATATTCAAGTATAACACACACGGACGCACGCACACACACACACGCACACACACACACACACACACACTGAAAGAAATAATCGTAACACAAAAGGAAATCAGCGATCAAATTAAAACTTTTGATGTTAGAAAATCACATGGTCCGGACGGAATTGCAAATTGGATACTGAAAGAATGCATGGAAGAATTAACAGACAAAATATACAATATAATAAAATTCTCACTTAAAGAAGGAAAAGTACCACAGGATTGGAAGAAGGCAAACATTGTACCAATATATAAGGGAGGAAACAAAGAAGACCCATCTAACTACAGACTGGTCCTCACTAACAAGCACAGAAGCAAAAACTTTAACTAGTAGTAGTAGTAGTAGTAGTATAGGTTTATTCAACAATATTAAATACAATTAGACATACATATATACATTTTTTTTACAAAATTGGTAGTTGAAAAGGGAGAGCGAGAAGCAAAGCTTAAGGGAAGTTGCTCTCCCTTAAGGAAAAAAATTATTTTTATTTATTTATTTTTGTTACATGTTAGTATGGTACATACACATCTACACACATATATACACACATACATGCATACACATATATACACACGTAAGAGTTTTGGACACTTGGAACAAACTGGACAATGAAATAGTATGCGCAAAAACCATTCATGAGTTTAAAAGCAAACTAGACACTGCGAGATACAAAGGCGGGACATCACGAGCATAGCTCCCCTTCCCGCAAAATACAACTAGGTAAATACAACTAGGTAAATACACACACAATGACATGCGTCACGACGTCCGCTAACTCCGACCTCACGTAGAAATCGGGGGCACGAGCGAGCATCGCAACTTGTGGGGGTCAGGTGAGAGGTCAGGTCGATTGTTGACGGGACGATAATTGCTTAATGCGCAGATCTGGGTCACCGTGACCTGCTGGAATAGAAAAAAAAGAGCGGCAGACTTGGGCAGTACATGACAGTTTCTCCATGAATACAACCATGAAATGGACCTGAAGTGTTCAATATACTAATACTTATAGATTAAAGACTTTTTAAAGTATCGTTTGAATGTGAAAAAGTTGTCAAAAATAGATGGGTTAAGCATTTGGAAGAAAAAACTATACTGAATCCAAACCAATTTGGATTCAGACAAGGAAGTTCTTGTACAACAAACTTGATTTGCTTCTATTCAAGACTAATACACATAATACAAGAGAGAGATGGGTGGGCAGACTGTGCCTTTCTGAATCTACAAAAGCCATTTGATAAGATACCACATAAAAAACTAATAAAGAAGATTGAGTCAATATGTGGCATCAGAGGAAAATTATTGGAATGGATGGAAGACTTCCTGATTGGGAGGAAAATGGGAGTAGTAATTAGAGATAAATTCTCAAACTGGGAAGAAGTGATAAGCGGTGTCCCGCAAGGATCAGTACTGGCCCCGATCATGTTTGCCATTTACTTAAATGACATGGATGAAGGTGTAGAGTGTTATATGAATTTCTTTGCAGATGATGCAATGATACAAAGAAGGTAAAAACGGAGAAAGACTGCAACTCATTGCAACAAGATTTGGATAAGATCTGGAATTGGACTCAAAAGCGGGAAGTAAAATTCAATATAAAGAAATGTAGTATAATGGATTTTGGAAAGAGTAAAAACAAAAATATCGAAAGATTACAAAATCGGTGAAGAACAGGTGAAAAAATTAACTCGCAGAAAGACCTCGGAGTGATGATCAGCAAGGACATGACACTGGATAAGCATATTTATACAATATTCGAAGAAACCTACAATCTATTGAACTCAATTAAAGTGGCGTTTTGCTTATTTGGATGAGGAAATGATAAAAAAAAATTCTAACCACACTAATAAGACCAAAACTTGAGCACGCAGCAACACTATGGACACCCAGTACCAAAAAGAATATAAAAAAAAATTAGAAAGAATACAAAGAGCATTAACAAAACTAGCACCAACTCTTTCCGAACTGACATATGAGCAAAGACTGTCCAAACTAGAATTACCAACTTTGGAACAAAGAAGGGAAAGAGGAGACTTCCTGACTATCTATAGAATAATGAAAGGAATGGAAGTCTTAGATAAGAATGACTTGTTAATATGGGATAATGGTAAAACAAAAGGACACGAAAAGAAACTAAAAAATGATAGTTACAGAAGAGATCTGAAAAGGAACAGCTTCCCACTCAGAGTGATAGATAATTGGAACAAATTAGAGAAAGAAACAATGTGTGCAAACACCATTCAAAATTTAGGAAAAAAACTTGATGCTGAGAGATACAAAGACGGGTCACTACGAGCATAACCCTCTTCCCGTATAATACAACTAGGTAGATACACACACATACACACGCATACACACACACACACACACACACACACACACACACACACAAGACGCAGTGGTAGTTTTCCCGGCTGCCACTACGGTGGTCCGGGTTCGAACTCCGCCCA
This sequence comes from Oratosquilla oratoria, assembly GCF_046742065.1. NCBI lineage: Eukaryota > Metazoa > Arthropoda > Malacostraca > Stomatopoda > Squillidae > Oratosquilla > Oratosquilla oratoria. The sequence goes on from NW_027467728.1 coordinate 852,256, forward strand.
GGGCTGAAATAATTTCAGTACCGCCGTGCTGCGAGTCGTTACTCCAACTCCCGTGGTCGGGGAGTGTTGGCGTGTGTGAGAGCGTAAGTTCATAACATTACCCATAGATCGGTCATATATGAGCTCTGACCTCTCTTCCAGGAGGGAAATAGCTGTCGATCACGAGTCCAGCACGTGATCCAAAGACCATGGTGAATCTCACACACACACACCCGTGCGCGCACACAAACACACACACACACACACACACACACACACACACACACACACACACACACACACACACACACACACACACACACACACACACACACACACACACACACAAAGTCCCTTTTTAGCTCGCAATAGAACCGTTTGAGAATAATGAAGGGAAGGACTGAGACATAGGAAAACACAAAGGACAAAAGGAACTTGATTAAATTCATAAGTTCTAAGCCAGAATCAAATAGCAAATGCTCGCCCTTGGTGGATCTAGAGAGCCCTTGTTAAGACTTAGTCAATAGTATACGACAGGAGGCGGTGAGTAGCTGCGGCCGGACCCATCACCTTTGCCCTATGTGTTATGGGTGACTGCTGGGGAAGGTAACAAACAGTCTCTGCTGATGGAAACCGGAGAGGAGTGCGAAACTCGAACCCTAGATTAAGATGATGCGAGGCCAGCAGGCTTCCCTAAGGGCGGAGTGCCACGGGAAGCAATAGAATCGCCTGGCGACAGCTGGAGTCGAGGGAAACGTACCACCCGGTAGGCAAGGGCCTTCGACAGTCCTCGGATTATTTGTGATGTTCTTTTTTTTATGATTTTTTGGTATTTTGTCTCTATTTAGGTGACTTTATTCAGCTGAGGGGAATTCCCTGCCGCATTTGAAAGTTGTGTATATTTACACTTGCGGTCTTATTTTCTTTTTTTTTAACCTTTGCCTTATTTCTACGTATATCTTATGTTTTTCCTTTTATATCAATATATACGTATATACACATTTTATGTACATTTTTTCTATTTTATGACCAGTTTTATTTGTACTGGTTACAAATTTAGTACCAACCGTAGTTCATATATTGGTTCATGAATATCCGGTTTTGGGGTCTTGCCATACCTTGCCCATGACCAGTTCCTCGGTAATTATTTGGATAATAATTTTGACTTCTGTTATTTTGATATTGAAGCCGCCCGTGGGTACTGTAACTGAACGATCTGTTATCGTAACCAGCGTTTCCCCAGGTCGTGTTCCTCTGCCTTTTGTGGCCATCAGGGTAATGGTTATCATACTGGTCTTGACGGTGTGAACGATTACGTCTTGTGCGATGATCGTTTCTGTTCGTCGTCTCGACCTGACTTCTATGTCCCTGACCGCTTCTTCGAGTCTCGCGAGTGCCATGGCGTCCGCCTCTGTGAGAGTGTCTGCCGGATGAAGATTCCGACATTCTCCTCTTCGCCATCTTCTGAAGAGCTGTCTTTGATTTGGGCTCTTTCCCAGCTTCCTCTCGCATGACCTCTGCGAGGTACATCTTGTACCTCAAGGCTCTTCGCTGTCTGCGAGAAGGTCCAGCGGCTTCAAGAGACTCTTGTCTTGTTACGTTTTCAGGCGTAGGTTCTTGTGCTTGAGGACTATGGGTTGAGAGATCTCTGGTTTCTTCGATCTCAGAACTCCCCTATCGTTCTTCACACGCTTCCGGGAGCTCTGTATAGTCTTCGTCGGATACTTTGACATTTTCAGTCTTCGACGATGTAGCTGGATCTGGGTGGTGTTCTTCAAGTACTACATCACCATCCGAGCTAACGTCTTCCTCGAGAGCGAAGCATTTGTTCTCAGTAACGTCTTGTTTCTGGATCGTTACTTCCGTGTCATCGCAAACGATATTGTGAGTCTCAAGCTCTTCGTTGTTTTTTGTGACTGATTCATGTTCCTGGTTGCTTCCGACACTGGATTTCTGATCCAAAGAGGAAGAGTCTTTGTTGGAGTTCACTTCCTGGATCACTTCGGAAATCCCTGTTTGTTCTCCTTGGTGGCTGGACACGGGCTGGATTTCTTCGTGTTCCACCAGTGCCTCCTGGTTCTCTTTGGACACTCCTGAAGCCGTTTCTTTAATGGCTACACAGGAGCATAGTCTTCGCCAGGCCCCGAGGCATCTCTTCGACATCGCCCGGAGGGTCTTGCCGAAGGCGTGAATGACACGGCTAGTCATTTTCGAACGCTCTAGGTGATCCTTCGGACACTCTTCTTCTGTCTTCCAAAATGGTCGACGCCGTCATTCTGACATAGTTTTCGAGTCAGTTTGTGACAATTAATCCCAAGAACCGCGTCCATCATGTACAGTTACCATAAGACCCACGGTGGTGATTTTGTACTTAATTTCAAAATTCAAGTATAACATACAGACAGACACACACAAACACATACACAAGCACACACACACATACACACACACACACACACACACACACACACACACACACACACACACACACACACACACACACACACACACACAAGCACACGCGCGCACACACACACACACGCACACATACACAAGCACACACACACACACACACACACACACACACACACACACACACACACACACACACACACACACACACACACACACACACACACACAAGCGCACACACATACACACAGACACACACACGCACACACACACAAGTACACAAACACACACACAAGCGCACACACACACACACACACACACACACACACACACACACACACACACACACACACACACACACACACACACACACACACACACACACACACACGTGTTGGTGCCAATTTTGTAATTGTTCTTTGTATTCTTTCAAGTTTTTTTATACATTTTTTTGTACTTGGCGATATGGTCACTAAGTACAAAAAAATGTATAAAAAAAATTGAAAGAATACAAAGAGCAATTACAAAATTGGCACCAACACTCTCAAAACTATCATATGAAGAGAGACTACCAAAACTTGAACTACAGACACTAGAGCAAAGAAGAGAGAGAGGAGATTTGATAGCTATTTATAGATTCATGAAAGGCATAGAAGTTATTGATAGAGAGAATCTGATAAAATGGGATGATAGAAATACAAGAGGACACGGAAAGAAAATCAAGAATGACAGCTATAGAAGAGATGTGAAAAAGAACAGCTTTCCTCACAGAGTAATAGACAGTTGGAACAAGTTGGATGAAAAAGTAGTGTGTGCAAGAACAATACATGAATTCAAAAATAGTTTAGATAAAATGAGATATGAAGACGGGACACTACGAGCGTAGCTCCCCTTCCCGTGAAATACAACTAGGTAAACTAGATAAATACACAAGCGCGCACACACACACACACACACACACACACACACACACACACACACACACACACACACACACACACACACACACACACACACACACACACACACACCCACACACACATGACGCAGTGGTAGCGTTCCAAGACGCCACTACGGTGATCCGTGTTCAAATCCCACCCACGGCTGAAATAATTTCAGTATCACTGAGCTATGGGTCGTTACTCCAACTCCCGTGGGCGTGGAGTTGGATGTGTGTGTCCGTGTAAGATCACAGCATTACCCATAGATCGGTCATATATGAGCTCTGAGCTCTCTTCCGGGAGGTAAATAGCCGTCGATCACGAGTCCAAAACGTGATCCAAGACCATGGTGAATCACACACACATCTAATGGTGACATACTTCTTGTGTGTTGTATATACATGTTTGCAGTGTTGTTTATTTATTGCTATATATATATTATTGTATATTTCTGTGAGCATTTTTTTTATAATCGCAAACGCGAATCATTTATGCTTTTCGCGCTAATTCAAGTGTCTTGTTATCGCTTCTATAGCGTACGCACGTTTGTCTGTGCTGTAAGAATTTACTTAATTACTGTGTGTTTCATTTAGCCACCCTATACACAAACACACACACACACAAACACACTCAGAGACACACACACACACACAACCCGTGGCGCATTTGGTAGAGTTCCCGGCCGCCACCTAGGCGGTCCGGGTTCGAATCCCGCCCAAGGCTGAAAATTTCAGTATCGCTGCGCTGCAGGTCGTTACTCCATCTTCCGTGGGCGGGGAGTTGAATGTGTGTGTGGGTGTATGGTCACAGAATTACCCAACACCTTTCTAGGATTAAAAACTAGTCTCTACTCATATAGGAATGGTGATCCATAAGTGACTATTCATCTTATCTCAAATCTTCTTTTAGACTATCTTTTACCGCCCTTGCGATTCTTCTTTTATTGCAAATTTGTGTGCTCTGGTTTTCGATACCCGATATTTAATTTCAAAATTCAAGAATAACACGCACGGACGTACGCACACACACACACACACACACACACACACACACACACACACACACACACACACACACACACACACACACACACACACACACACACACACAAAAACACACAAACACACACACCCACGTACGACGCAGTGGTAGTTTTCCCGGCCGCCACTACAGCGGTTAGAATCCCGCTTAGGGCTAAAATAATTTCAGTATCGCTGCGTTGCGATTCGTTACTCCAACTCTCGTGGGGGGAGTGCGTGTAAGGTCATAGCTTTACCCATAGATCTGTCATATATGAGCTCTGAGCTATCTTCCGGGAGGGAAATAGCTGTCGAACACGAGTCCAACACGTGATCCAAAGACCATGGTGAATCTCATACACACACACACACACACACACACACACACACACACACACACACACACACACACACACACACACACACACACACACACACACACACACACACACACACACACACACACACACACACACACACACACACACACACACACACACACACACACAATGTCTCTTTTTAGGGTGGAATAGAACCCGTTGACAATAATGAAGGAGGGGACTGAGACATAGGAAAACACAAAGGACAAAAGGAACTTGATTAAATTCATCTGTTCTTAGCCAGAATCAAATAGCAAATGCTCGCTCCCGCTGGATTGAGAGGTCCTTTGTTAAGTCCTTTTGTCAGGATCCTACTACAGGAGGCGCTGAGTAGCTGGGACCGGAGCCGTCACCTTTGCCCTATGTGTTATGGGTGACTGCTGGGGAAGGTAACAAACAGTCTCTACTGATGGGAACCGGAGAGGAGTGCAAGACTCGAACACGAGATGAGGATGATGTGAGGAGAGCAGGCTTCCCTAACGACGGAGTGCCGCAGGGAGCAATAGAATCGCCTGGCGACAGCCGGAGTCAAGGGAAACGTACCACCCGGTAGGCAAGGGCCTTCGACAGTCCGCCTCGGATTACTTGTGATTTTTTTTTATGTATTTATTGTATTTTGAGTCTTGTCAGGTGATTTTATTCAGCTGAGGGGAATTCCCTGCCGCATTTAAAAGTTGTGTATATTTACACTTATGGACTTTTTTTTTATTATATCATTTTTTTATCCTTTGCCTTATTTCTACGTACATCTTATATTTTATTTTTTATATTCATATATACGTATATACACAATTCATATGTATATTTTTTTCAATTTTATGACCATAGGCTTTATTTGTACTGGTAGTACCAACAGTAGTTCATATTCTGGTTCATGAATATCAGGTTTTGGGGTCTTGCACTGACATTGTCCATAAGCAGTTCCTCGGTAAATATTTGGATAATAATTTTGACTTCTGTTATTTTGATACTGAAGCCGCCCGTATGAACCCCGACTCTTCTGCTAGTTTCCGTGAGTATTGTAACTGAACGATTGGTTATCGTAACCAGCGTTTCCCCTGGTCGTGTTCCTCTGCCTTTTGTGGCCATCAGGGTAATGGTTATCATACTGGTCTTGACGGTGTGAACGATTACGTCTTGTCCGATGATCGTTTCTGTTCGTCGTCTCGACCTGGCTTTCGTGTCCCTGACCGCTTCTTCGAGTCTCGCGAGTGCGCTGGCGTCCACCTCTGTGAGAGTGTCTGACGGATGATGATTCTGACATTCTTCTCTTTGCCATCTTGTGAAGAGCGGTCTTTGATTTGGGCTCTTTCCCAACTTCCTCTCGCATGACTTCTGCGAGGTACATCTTGTACCTCAAGCTTCTTCGCTGTCTGCGAGAAGGTCCAGCGGATTGGAGAGACTTTTGTCTTGGTACGTTCTTCGGCAAGGGTTCTTGTGTTTGAGGACTACCGGGTGAGAGATCGCTGGTTTCTTCGGTCTTAGAACTCCCCTCTTGTTCCTCACATGTTTCCAGGAGCTCTGTAGAGTCTCCGTCGAATACTTCAACATCTTCGGTCTTCGACGATGTAGCTGGATCTGGGTGGTGTTCTTCTAGTACTACTTCACCCTCCACGCTAACATCATCCTCACGAGCGATGCATTTGTTCTCAGTAACGCCTTCTTTCCGGATCGTTACTTTCGTGTCATCGCAAACGGGCTTGTGAGTCTCTTTAGGCTCTTCATTGTTTTTCGTGACTGTTTCTTGTTCCTGGTCTCTTCCAACAATCGATTTTTGCTCCAGAGAGTAGGAGTCTTCGTTGGTGCTCACGTTCTGGGGTACTTCGGAAATCTTTGTTGGTTCTTCTTGGTGGCTAGTTATGGGCTGGGTTTCTTTCAGTTCCAACAGTGCCTTTTCGACCTCTTTGGTCACTCCTGAAGCCGTTTCTTCGGTGGCTACACAGGAGCACAGTCTTCTCAACGCCCCGAGGCAGCTCTTTGACATCGCCCGGAGAGTCTTACCGAAGGCGTGAATGACACGGTTGGTCATTTTTGCTCGCTCGAGGTGATCCTTCGGACACTCTTCTTTTGTCTTCGAAAATGGTCGACGCCGTCATTCTGACATAGTTTTCGAGTCAGTTTGTGACAAGTGATCCCAAAAACCGCGTCCATCATGTGCAGTTACCATAAGACCCACGGTGGTGAATTTGGTATTTAATTTCAAAATTCAAGAATCACACACACACACACACACACACACACACACACACACACACACACACACACACACACACACACACACACACACACACACACACACACAAGCACACACACACACACACAAACACAAACACACACATACAAGCACACGCGCGCGTACACACACAGACACGCGCACACATAAACAAGCGCACACACACATGCACACACGCACACATACAAACACACATACACAAACTACACACACACACGCACACATACAAACACACATACACAAACTACACACACACACACACACACACACACACACACACACACACACACACACACACACACACACACACACACACACTTTCACCTCCCTTGGAGTCACTGTCATCACTGTCTGACCTCTCCCTCTATTCTGTTAGTAGTCACTTAATTTCCCCTCACGTCTTTTCTTATAAGTTTTCCAGTACTTTTAAGTAGTAGGCCCCATGCCTAGTTTCCTTTAGTCTCGCTAGTTTCCAAGTTCATTAGGCCCCATGCCTAGTTCTTGTCATGTACTTCAAATCAGTCCTGGGGTAAAGAAATTGGTACTTTTCTTCTTTCACTGTAATTTCACAGTCTTGTTACACTCAGGATCTCTCTCTCTCGTCTCCTCAGACCGTCTCTCGAGATCCCCGTATCCTACGCTAAGCTACCTTCGTCTGACGTCACTAATTTTTCTAATCCAATCTCCTCTGACTTCTCAAATAAATGTCACTCCTTATGGGCGTGACTTTGAATTCATGCACCAATAGTTTTTCCTCCTTCTCCACCTTTTCTCCAATCCGGAAAGCCGTTACAATGTCACTAGCAATATCGTTTACCTCAGCATTAGTCAAACGAAGCTAATCTGCGCTTACAGAGTTTTGATTACATCAGCTATTATTTTAAAAACATTCACCGTTCTGTCGGCTAGTGTTTATCAAACAGTGGGTGCCGAGTCTGACTTGTTGAGTCAGCATTCTAATGCCCTAGTGTTTCCCAAGCTCATTTCCATTCGTACAACTACCGGCCTCTTACACACACACACACACACACACACACACACACACACACACACACACACACACACACACACACACACACACACACACACACAAACACAAGCAGACACACACACATACAGACACATGACGCAGTGGTAGCGTTCCTAGCCGCCACTACGGTGATCCGTGTTCAAATCCTGCCCAGGGCTGAAATAATTTCAGTATCGCTGAGCTATTGGTCGTTACTCCAACTCTCGTGTGCGGGAAGTTGGGTGTGTGTGTCCGTGTGTCTCATTAAAGACATTGACAGACTGGAAAAAGTACAACGGCGAGCCACAAAACTGATTCCAAATATCAAAAATAAATCATACGAAAATCGACTAAAACACATGAATCTGTTTTCCCTAAAAAAGCGTAGACTCAGAGGTGACTTGATACAGGTCTTTAAGATTTTAAAGGGAATTGACAACATCAAAAGTGACAAAATTTTCACATTGAATGAGAATCAGACAAGAAACAATGGTCTCAAACTATCCGGAAATATATTCAATTTGGAAGTAGGTAGAAACAACTTTGCCAACCGTGTAGTAAATGAATGGAATAAACTTCCTGCACAGGTAGTGCAATGTAGTTCAGTTCGAAGCTTTAAGAATCAGTTAGATAAATACCTAAGTAAGATACTGTAATGATTATAATTTATCTTATATTATTTGCTTTTGTTTTGTTATCATTTGTCTGTCTGATTTTCATTTATTATTAGTTATATGTCAATTTATTATTATTTACTATTTACCTGTTTGTTTATTATTTAACTATACCTATGCATTTATTTATGTATTTTATTTGTTATTTACATTATTATAGTTTTTATTTATTGTTTTATTATTAATATGATTTTTTTTCGCATCCGACCTAGATATGGATCAAAAGGTCTCCTGTCGGCATGCTCCGCCTTTGTAATCCTTTGTAAGAGTGTTGAATAGCTCTGGGCCGTAGGGGTGCCGTTAAAGTCCTTGCATATTTAAATACATAAAGCTTATCTAGCTAGAGGGATTTTATTTTACGGCCAAGAATAAAGCATCCAAAAGCACAAAGTGATCTTAATCAGTCTCTCCCAGTCACCCGATTCCGCAACAGCCGTGTGATCTGTAATTAGTATGACAGGAGGTTAATGTGTATGCATGTGTGTAATTTTTCTTGAGTACACCTACAACAGTATCTACATACGTGAGTTTCTTTTTGTGTGTTTTTATAGGAGTGAGACTAAATCGTAAGAGCCCGTCTGCTCTTCTTCTTCCTGACCATCGATGGTCTAGAGACAACCTCTTTCCATATGTACCCCGCTCTTATGTACTGCTGTTCTACAGCCTCGTAGAAATCCCATCACTAGTGAATAGAACCCTAGTGTATCCACTAAGTATTACTAGTTTTCTATTTGTGGTTGTATTTGTGAACCACTGTAGCCCATAAGGAGTCATTGAACCATAGGTTGAGAACCACTGGTCTAGACTCTAGAACGAAAAAGAATGGCTTTTGTAGCCCAAATCACCACCGTGGGTGTTACGGTAACTGTACATGATGGACGCGGTTTTTGTGATCAATTGTCGCAAACTGACTCGAAAACTATGTCAGAATGACGGCGTCGCCCATTTTGGAGGACAGAAGAAGAGTGTCCGAAGGATCCCCTAGAGCGATCGAAAATGACCAGCCGTGTCATTCACTCCTTCGGCAAGACCCTCCGGGCGATGTCGAGGAGATGCCTCGGGGCATTGGAAAGACTGTGCTCCTGTATAGCCACCGAGGAAACGGCTTCAGGAGTGACCAAAGAGCACCAGGAGGCACTCCTGGAACCCGAGGAAATCCAGCCCGTATCCAGCCACAAAGAGGAAACACAAGGATTTCCGAAATAAACGCCAACGAAGACTCTTTTTATCTGGACCAGAAATCGATTGTCAGAAGTGAACAGGAACGAAAATCGGTCACGGAAAACAACGAAGAGCCTAAAGAGTCTCACAAGATTGTTTGCGATGACACGGAAGTAACGATCCAGAAAGAAGCCGTTACTGAGAACAAGTGCATCGCTTGTGAGGATAATGTTAGCGTGGAGGGTGACGTAGTGCCAGAAAAACACCACCCAAATCCATCTACATCCTTGAAGACTGAAGATCGCCATGTATCCGACGGAGACTCTATCGAGCTCCCGGGAACGTATGAGGAACAAGAGGGGAAATCAGAGACCGAAGAAAGCCAAGATCTCTCACCCGTTAGTCCTCAAACACAAGAACCTTTGCCGAGCAACGTACCAAGGCAAGAGTCTTTTCAGTCCGTTGGGCCTTCTCGCAGACAGTGAAGAACCTTGAGGTACAAAATCCACCTCGCAGAAGTCATGCAAGAGGAAGTTGGGAAAGAGCCCAAATCAAAGGCCGCTCTTCAAAAGATGGCACGGAGAAGAATGTCGGAATCTTCATCCGGCAGACACTCTCATAGAGGCGGACGCCATCGCACTCGCGAGACTCGAAGAAGCGGTCAGGGACACGGAAGACAGGTCGAGACGACGAACAGAAACGATCATCGCACAGGACGTAATCGTTCACACCGTCAAGACCAGTATGATAGCCATTACCCTGATGGCCACCAAAGGCTGAACAACACAACCAGGGGAAACGCTGGTTACGATAATCAATCGTTCAGTTACAGTACCCACGGAAACTGGCAGAAGAGTCGGGGTTCATACGGGTGGCTTCAGTATCAAAATAACAGAAATCAAAATTGTTATCCAAATATTTATCGAGGAACTGCTTATGGACAATGTCAGTGTATGGCAAGACCCCAAAACCTGATATTTATGAACAAGAATATGAACTACGGTGGGTACTACCAGTACATACAAAGCCTATGGTCATAAAATAGAAAAAATATATATATGAAATGTGTATATACGTATATATGAATATAGAAACAAAAAAATAAGATATGCATAGAAATAAGGCAAAGGATAAAAAATAAAAAAAAAATAAAAAATAAGTCCGCAAGTGTAAATATACACAACTTTCAACTGCGGCAGGGAATTCCCCTCAGCTGAATAAAGTCACCTCACTAGAGTCAAAATACACGAAATACAAAAAAAAAAAAGTAATCCGAGGAGGACTGTCGCAGGCCCTTGCCTACCGGGTGGTACGTTTCCCTTGACTCCGGCTGTCGCCAGGCGATTCTGTTGCTCCCCGTGGCACTCCGCCTTTAGCGAAGCCAGTCTGCTGGTGTCGCATCATCCTAATCTCGGGTTCGAGTCTCGCACTCCTCTCCGGTTCCCATCAGAGACTGTTACCAGGTCCAGCAGTCATCTATAGCGCATAACACATAGGGCAAAGGTGACGGTTCTGGCCGCAGCTACTCAGCGCCTAATGGCGTAGGCTCCTGACAAAGACTTAACAAAGGCTCTCTGGATCCAGCGGGAGCGAGCATTTGCTATTTGATTCTGGCTAAGAACAGGTGAATTTAATAAAGTTCCTTTTGTCCTTTGTGTTTTCCTATGTCTCAGCCCTTCCCTTCATTATTCTCAAAGGGTTCTATTCCGCGCTGAAAAGGGACTTTGTGTGTGTGTGTGTGTGTGTTTGTGTGTTTGTGTGTGTGTGTGTATACCTAGTTGTATTTACCTAATTGTATTATACGGGAAGGGGCATATGCTTGTGGTCACCCGTCTTTGTATCTCTCAGCATCAAGTTTTTCCTTAAAATCTTGTATAGTGTTTGTACACACTGTTTCGTTGTCTAATTCATTCCATGTATCTATCACTCTGTGTGGGAAGCTGTTCCTTTTTAAATTTCTTCTGTAACTGTCTTTTTTTATATTCTTTGCTTCTTTTCGTGCCCTCTCGTTTTACCGTTGTCCCATATTAACAAGTTATTCCTGTATAAAACTTCCATTCCTTTCATTATTGTGTAGATAGTCAGCAGGTCACCTCTTTCTCTTCTCTGCTCCAAAGTTGTTAGTTCTAATTTGGACAGTCTTTGCTCATATGTTAGTTCGGAAAGAGTTGGTGCTAACTTGGTTGTTGCTCTTTGTAACCTTTGTAGTTTTTTAATGTTCTTTTTGGTACTGGGTGGCGAGAGTGCTTCTGGGTACTCGAGTCTTGGTCTTATTAGTGTAGTTAGGGTTTTCTTGATCATTTCTTCGTCCAAATAGGCAAACACCACTTTGATTGATCTCAGTAAATTGTAGGTTTCTCCGAATATTTTGTTAATATCCTTATCTGGTGTCATGTCCTTGCCAATCATCACTCCAAGATCTATCTCTGAGTTTACTTTTTTCACCTTTTCTTCACCAATTTTGTAATCTTTTGATATTCTGTTTTTACTCTTTCCAAACTCCATTATACTGCATTTCTTTATATTGAATTTTACTTCCCACTTTTGGGTCCAATTCCACATCTTGTCCAAATCTTGTTGCAATGAGTTGCAGTCTTCCTCCGTTTTTACCTTCTTTAGTATCTTTGCATCATCTGCCAAGAATTTCATATAACACTCTACACCTTCATTCATGTCATTAATGTATATGACAAACATGATCGGGGCCAGTACTGATCCCTGCGGGACACCGCCTATCACTTCTTCCCAGTTTGAGAATTTTTCTCTAATTACAACTCTCATTTTCCTCCCAATCAGGAAGTCTTTCATCCATTCCAATAATTTTCTTCTGATGCCACCTATTGACTCTATCTTTATAAAAAAAAAATTATGTGCTACCTTGTCGAATGCCTTGTGTGTGTGTGTGTGTGTGTGTGTGTGTGTGTTTTTGTATGTGTGTGTGTATGTGTGATTCATCATGGTCTTTAAATCACGTGCTGGACTCGTGATCGACAGTTACTTCCCTCCCGTAAGAGAGCTAAGAGCTCATATATGACCGAACTATGGGTAATGCTGTGATCTTGCACTCACACACATACCCAACTCCTCCCCACGAGAGTTGGAGTAACGACTCGCAGCACAGCGATACTGAAATTATTTCAGCCCTAAGCGGGATTCTAACGGCCGTAGTGGCTGCCGGGAAAACTACCACTGTGTCATATGTGTGTGTGTGTGTGTGTGTGTGTGTGTGTGTGTGTGTATGTGTGTGTGTGCGTGCGTCCGTGCGTGTTATACTTGAATTTTGAATTTAGATATCAGGTATCGAAAACCAGAGAGCACAAATTCACAATAAAAGAAAAATCGCAAGGGCGGTAAAAGATAGTCTGAAGGAAGATTTGAGATAAGATGAATAGTCACATATGGATCACAAATTCCTGTATGCGTAGAGACTAGTTTTCAATTCTAAAAAGAGTGTTGGGTAGCTCTGGGCCGTAGAGGTGTCGTTGAAGTTAATATAAATTTGACTACATAAATCTTATCTAGCTACTTTTTTTTTTTTTTTTTTTTACAAAGGACAAAAGGAACTTGATTAAATTCACCTGTTCTTAGCCAGAATCAAATAGCAAATGTTCGCTCCCGCTGGATCCAGAGAGCCTTTGTTAAGTCTTTGTCAGGAGCCTACGCCATTAGGCGCTGAGTAGCTGCGGCCGGAACCGTCACCTTTGCCCTATGTGTTATGCGCTAAGGGTGACTGATGGACCTGGTAACAAACAGTCTCTGATGGGAACCGGAGAGGAGTGCGAGACTCGAACCCGAGATTAGGATGATGCGCCACCAGCAGACTGGCTTCGCTAAAGGCGGAGTGCCACGGGGAGCAACAGAATCGCCTGGCGACAGCAGGGGTCAAGGGAAACGTACCACCCGGTATGCAAGGGCCTTCGACTGTCCTCCTCGTATTACTTGTGATTTTTTTTTTGTATTTATGTATTTCGTGTATTTTGACTCTAGTGAGGTGACTTTATTCAGCTGAGGGGAATTCCCTGCCGCAGTTGAAAGTTGTGTATATTTACACTTGCGGACTTTTTTCTTTATTATTATTTTTTCTTATCCTTTGCCTTATTTCTATGTATATCTTATTTTTTTGTTTCTATATTCATATATACGTATATGCACATTTCATATATATATTTTTTCTATTCTATGACCATAGGCTTTATTTGTACTGGTAGTACCCACCGTAGTTCATATTCTTGTTCATAAATATCAGGTTTTGGGGTCTTGCCATACACTGACATTGTCCATAAGCAGTTCCTCGGTAAATATTTGGATAACAATTTTGATTTCTGTTATTTTGATACTGAAGCCGCCCGTATGAACCCCGACTCTTCTGCCAGTTTCCGTGGGTACTGTAAGTGAACGATCGGTTATCGTAACCAGCGTTTCCCCTGGTCGTGTTCCTCTGCCTTTGGTGGCCATCAGGGTAATGGTTATCATACTGGTCTTGACGGTGTGAACGATTACGTCCTGTTCGATGATCGTTTCTGTTCGTCGTCTCGACCTGTCTTCCGTGTCCCTGACCGCTTCTTCGAGTCTCGCGAGTGCGATGGCGTCCACCTCTGTGAGGGTGTCTGCCGGATGAAGATTCCGACATTCTTCTCCGTGCCATCTTCTGAAGAGCGGTCTTTGATTTGGGTTCTTTCCCAGCTTCCTCTCGCATGACTTCTGCGAGGTGGATCTTGTACCTCAAGGCTCTTCGCTGTTTGCGAGAAGGTCCAGCGGATTGAAGACACTCTTGTCTTGGTACGTTGTTCGGCAAAGGTTCTTGTGTTTGAGGACTATGGGGTGAGAGATCTCTAGTTTCTTCGATCTCAGAACTCCCCTCTCGTTCCTCACATGCTTCCGGGAGCTTGGTAGAATCTACGTCGGATAGTTGAAGATCTTCAGTCTTCGACGATGTAGCTGGATCTGTGTGGTGTTTTTCTAGTGCTACGTCGCCCACCAAGCTAACATCATCCTCAGAAGCGATGCACTTGTTCTCAGTAACGTCTTCTTTCTGGATCGTTACTTCCGTGTCATCGCAAACGAGCTTGTGAGTCTCTTTAAGCTCTTCGTTCTTTTCCGTGACTGTTTCTTGTTCCTGACTGCTTCCAACAATCGATTTCTGCTCCAGAGAGGAAGAGTCTTCGTTGGCGGTAACTTCATGGAGCACTTCTGAAATCCCTGTTGGTTTTTCTTGGTGGCTGGTCACGGACTGGATTTCCTCCTGTTCCAGCAGCATTTCTTCGACCTCTTTGGTCACTCCTGAAACCGTTTCCTCGGTGGCTACACAGGAGCACAGTCTTTCCAATGCCCCGAGGCATCTCCTCGACATCGCCCGGAGGGTCTTGCCGAAGGAGTGAATGACACGGCTGGTCATTTTCGATCGCTCTAGGGGATCCTTCGGACACTCTTCTTCTGTCCTCCAAAATGGGCGACGCCGTCATTCTGACATAGTTTTCGAGTCAGTTTGCGACAATTGATCACAAAAACCGCGTCCATCATGTACAGTTACCGTAACACCCACGGTGGTGATTTGGGCTACAAAAGCCATTCTTTTTCGTTCTAGAGTCTAGACCAGTGGTTCTCAACCTATGGTTCAATGACTCCTTATGGGCTACAGTGGTTCACAAATACAACCACAAATAGAAAACTAGTAATACTTAGTGGACACACTAGGGTTCTATTCACTAGTGATGGGATATCTACGAGACTGTAGAACAGCAGTACATAAGAGCGGGGTACATATGGAAAGAGGTTGACTCTAGACCATCGATGGTCATGAAGAAGAGCAGACGGGCTCTTACGATCTAGTCTCACTCCTATAAAAACACACAAAAAGAAACTCACGTATGTAAATCTTGTTGTAGGTGTATTCAAGAAAAAATACACGCATGCATACACATTAACCTCCTGTCATACTAATTACAGATTCCACGGCTGTTGCGGAATCGAGTGACTAGGAGAGACTGATTAAGATCACTTTGTGCTTTTGAATGTTTTATTCTTGGCCGTAAAAATAAAATCTCTCTAGCTAGATAAGCTTTATGTATTTAAATATTCAAGGATTTCAACGATACCCCTACGGCCCAGAGCTAATCAACACTCTTTTTTGGATTGAAAACTAGTCTCTACTCATAGAGGAATGGTGATCCATATGTAACTATTCATCCCATCTCAAATCTTCATTTAGACTATCTTTTACCTCTTTTGCGATTCTTTTTTTATTTCGAATTTGTGTTCTCTGGCTCTCGATATTTGGTATTTAATTTCAAAATTCAAGTATAATACGCACGGACGCACGCACACACACACACACATACATAGCACACACACATGCGAGCGCAAGAATAAATGTCGGATGGCATACATTGAGAACAAAAACAACGTGAAAATCATACAGGACAATCGGGTGTTCAATTCACAGAAATTAAATAGTCAAGAAAAAAATAATTAAAAAAAAGAGATTAATGACTAACAACCAACAAAAAAGTTAGTAAGAGAGATTATCCAGTTGCTTAGATAAATCAAACACAAGACCAAACGCATTCGATTTGTAAATGAATATATATAACAACAAGCAGAGATGTGAAAGATCGATACACGAAAAGTGATTCCAAATGTCCACGTACATCTTCTACAAAGAGATTGAAAACATGTTCAAATGCACACTGAACAGTGTACACATCTTTCAGAATGCGTGAACACACATGTACATACACATACTGTACATACAATGAAATACAGGACTTACACACACTTGACCAAATCTATGTTGGGAAATACTTAACCTCCACTCCCCCCTCCCCCTCCCCCCTCCCCCTCCTTTCCTCTCTTTCCTCCTCTCTATCCTGTCTCCTCTCTTTCCTCATCTCTCTTTATCCTGTCTCTTTTCTTTCTTCTCTTTATCCTGTCTCCTCTCTTTCCTCCTTCCTCTCTTTACCCTGTATCTTCTCTTTCCTCTCTTTATCCTGTCTCCTCTCTTTCCTCCTTCCTCTCTTTATCCTGTCTCTTTTTCCTCTCTTTATTCTGCCTCCTCTCTTTCTTCCTTCCTCTCTTTATCCTGCCTCTTCTCTTTCCTCTCTTTATCCTGTCTCCTGTCTTTCCTCCTCTCTCTTTGGCCATGCTTTACATCACTCTCCTAATTGTCCCCCTTCCCCCCATTCTCCCCCATTCAGATGCCCACCCCCCTCCCCAACCTCTCGTCCTCCACTCCTCACCCTATTCAGGAGATAATCTCATGTTAATCATTACAGAGAAGAATGCTCCCGTGAATGTGAGAGCATTATGAGTCCTGCGATCACAGAAGCGTACCACGAAAACACACACACACACACACACACACACACACACACACACACACACACACACACACACACACACACACACACACACACACACACACACACACACACACACATACACACACACACACACACACACACACACACACACACACACACACACACACACACACACACACACACACACACACACACACACACACACACACACACACACACGTATATATATATATATATATATATATATATATATATGTATATATATATACATGTATATATATATGTATATATATGTATATAAATATAAACATTAATATATATATACATATATATATACATATATATATATACATGTATATATATATATATATACATATATATATATATATACTTGTATATATATATATATATATAACGTATATACAAATATATATATATATATATATACATATATATACTTGTATATATATATATATATATATAACGTATATATAAATATATAAATATATATATATATATATATAAATATGTATATATATGTATATATATTTATATATATATATATATATATATATATATATATATATATATGTACAATAAGAATACTAGGAACGTGTGTTTATTTCCTTAAGTGGTTACCTTGCATAATATATATATATATATATATATATATATATATATATATATTATATATATATATATATGTATTTATATATATACTGTATATATATATACATATATATATATATATATATA
>NW_027467728.1:875138-887638 GCF_046742065.1 Oratosquilla oratoria
GTGAGCCAGTTTTCATGCCCGGAAATGTCGAGTAGACAAATTCTAGAGTTGCCCTTAATCGTGATCTTAATAATATTGTCTTGTTAGTCTGTTGTCCCACATGGGTGGGGCAACTGCATTAATTACGTACCAATGTCTACTATCATACATGTTAATTATATATCCAGGGGAGGACCGTCAGTATACGTAATATCGTATGTCAGTACTGGGTGGCTACTAGATTGATCGCGTGTGTTCGTCTGTGTGTGTGTGTCGTTGTCTGTTGTCGCGAAGCCAAAGGATTGATGTGTCAGGGACTTGTGCATCCCACTGGGCCTCGTGATGCTGACTTGGCGTTTTGATGCTTGTGGTGGACAGTGAGTTAAGAAGTGGGTTATATGACTGGGGTTATATTACTCGTCGTGTATATGAGACGTATACATATCACGGGAAGGAGAGCTATGCTCGTGGTGTCCCGTCTTCATATCTCATTTTATCTAAACTATTTTTAAATTCATGTGTTGTTTTTGCACACACCACTTTCTCATCTAACTTGTTCCAACTGTCTATTACTTTGTGAGGAAAGCTATTCTTTTTCAGATCTCTTCTATAGCTGTCTTTCTTGATTTTCTTTCCGTGTCCTCTTGTATTTCTTTCATCCCATTTGATTGGATCCTCTCTATCAATAATTTCTATGCCGTTCATGATTCTGTAAATAGTTATCAAATCTGCTCTCTCTCTTCTTTGGTCTAGTGTCTGTAGCTCAATTTTTGCTAGTCTCTCTTCATATGATTGTTTTGAGAGTGTTGGTGCCAATTTTGTAATTGCTCTTTGTATTCTTTCAAGTTTTGTTATACATTTTTTTGTATTTGGTGACCACATCGTTGCTGCATATTCCAATCTTGGTCTTATCAAAATGATTAATATTTTCTTCACCATTTCTTCATCCAGGTATGTAAATGCCACTTTGATTGTTCTTATTAAATTATAAGTTTCTCCAAAATTTTTGTTTATTTGTTTCTCAGGTGACATATTATTCATAATAATGACTCCCAGGTCCTTCTCATTTTCTACTTTTTTATTCCTTCTTCTCCCAATTTATATGATCCTTCTGTTCTTTTTTTGCTTTTTCCAAATTCCATTATACTACACTTTTTGGTATTGAACTCCATCTCCCACTTTCTACTCCATTCCCATACTTTTATGAGATCACTCTGTAGTGACTAACAATTTTCTTCCGTGTTCACTTATTTTAACAGTTTTGCGTCATCTGCAAAGAAGCTCATGTAACTTTCAATTTCTTTATCCATATCATTAATATATATATAGCAAACATTATTGGGGCCAAAACTGTTCCTTGGGGAACACCGCTTATTACTTCATCCCAGTTAGAGTGTTTGTCTCTTATCACTACCCTCATTTTTCTTTCCTGCAAAAAGTCTTCCATCCATTTAAGCAGTTTGCCCTGTATTCCTCCTTCAGTTTCTAATTTCTTAAGTAACTTCTTATGTGGTACTTTGTCAAAAGCTTTTTTTAGGTCTAGAAATGCACAATCAGCCCATCCATCTCTTTCTTGTATTATATCTATTAGCCTCGAATAGAAACATATTAAATTGATGACGCATGATCGTCCTTGTCTGAATCCAAACTGCCTTGTATTTAGTACGTTGTTTTTTTTCTAAATACTTTACCCATCTACTTTTGATAATTCTTTCACAGATTTTTGCTATTGTACTTGTTAGAGAGACTGGTCTATAGTTTGTAGGGTCCTCTTTATTTCCTCCTTTGTATATAGGTACTATATTTGCTCTTTTCCAATCTTCTGGAACTTTTCCTTCTTTCAAGGAACTGTTTATTATGCTTTGTATTTTGTCTGCCAGTTTATTCCTGCACCCGCTGCTCAGGAAAACTCACGAGTCGCGTCTTCAAAAACAAAGGCCTGAGCTACGACTAGTTCCACCCTTCACCCTGTAAAAGGCTGGAGAGAAGTGAGTAGAAAGTGAGGTAGATGGTGAGGGTTGCATTTATATGGATCGGGTGTTTGTAAACAGCACAGTTCATAAGCGAGCAGTCATATGCTTTTGTTCTCCGCTAGGAGTAATAAAAATGGGCGGGGACCTAATACTCATTTACGACGTGTATATTTTTTGCTGAGGTAGAAATTTTGTAACCTAAGTTATGCAGAGATTAGAGGTTCCTTAAGTAAACGATATTGTATATATACTTGTAACAACGAATCTGATTGGAGAAACGGTGGAGGAGAAAATTCAATTGGTTCACGATTGTAAGATCACTCCCTTGGGGGAGGATCTTAATTATAAACCTAAATATCATTAAACTAAAGAAATCATGAAGTCACTGTAGAGCTTACCTGGGACCTAACAATGCGTGTTCTCAATAGATTCCTTGAGTGACATAGAGAGAGGCAAATGTAAAATCTTGATGAAGAAAATATAAGAAAAGTTATCACCAGTTTAATTCCCCCTTGAATGAAGTACACTATATGGAAGTTGAAAAAGAGGAATACTCGTAGGCACAGGGCCTGCTGACTAAAATCTGTGAACTAACACAGAAAAAGAAGTGGCCAAAGAAAGGTGGGTGAAAGCGAAGGAAGGGGAAGTGACTAAAGGCAGACAGTGGTGAACATTTAAGAGACGTACGATCCAAAAGTAAGAGCACGAAGGTGGCGGATGAGGTACACCACCTGCCTCCCTATCGCCCCCCAACTCAATACCCTTCATCAATTCTAAATGCAACCCTTTCTCGTAATGCCAATGAATTATATACTCCTGACCTCTTCTTTGCCGTGCCGTTTTTACATTTTTTATGTTTTAACACTCGTCTAGCTTCTCATTGGTATATCACATCACATGATACACTTTTCAGCCACCTTTCACATATAGCGTCATATTTCATTTACCATCCTAAGGACTAGCAAACTATTGAACGCTTCAGTCCACACACAGTCTTCCTTATCGAGTAAGAACATCATACCCTCCTCTTACTATCATTTACCAAATTTCCTCCTTAAATTTTCTTTTGAATATATTTCATTTTACCCTAAGTATATGCACACTGAATATACATCTATACTAAATAGTTTCCCACATATTTGTACATTCCCTCTTACCATATAGTTTTCACAAAGTTTACTTTAAGAACTGATAAACTGCTTAACTCTGCTTTTAAGGATTTGAATAAATAGGCAAAGTCGTTGAAATACATATGTATATATATACATACATGCATATGTATATATAAATATATATATATATATATATATATAAATATATATATACTTATATATATATATATATATGTATATATATATATATATATGTATATATATACATATTTATATATATATATATATATATATATATATATCACTGTTAACCCACTATCGGAGAAATAATAACGGAAAGTACAGAGAAACTGTATATTTCGACTACTCTCTGTAGTCCTCTTCAGCAGAACGTTAATATTTCTCCGATAGTGGGTTAACAGTGATCTTTTACAAATGTGTTATAACATACTAGTTTCCATATATATATATATATATATATATATGTATATATATATATATATATGTATATATATGCATATATATGCATATATATATATATATATATGTATATATATATATATATATGTATATATATGCATATATATATGCATATATATACATATACATATATGTGTATACATATATGATATATATATACATATATATACATATATATATATATATATATATATATATATATATATATATATACATACATACATACATACATACATACATACATATACCAAGGCTTTTTCCCCCTTACTAGGGAGGTAGCCAAAAAGGACAAGTCATAAAATCATTCCCACCCATTCCATCCCTGAAAACACTCCACACCCTTCCACCCTCCCTCCCATCTTAGCACCTCCTAGATGACGGGTCATCCCTACACCTTGTCCACTGCCCTGGGTCAGAAGCAGTGTCGCAAGACACAGCACATCCACAGCAAGGCCGCTTCATTAAATCGGCGACCCCCCTCTCCATCCCCCCATATAAACGAGAAGACGGGGAGAAATCCCTTCGGGCTGCGTCAAAATTTTGCTCACACACACTACCTTACCTCATGCATCACAACATCATCCATATACAACCATTCTCCATTCACCCCTGTCTTCTGTCCTCTCCCGTCCTTTCTCAACAGACATTCCCCTCTTCCCCAAAGCCCCCTTCACCCCATCCATCCATCTCATCCTAGGACGTCCCCTCATGTTCACTCCCTCCACATCTGCCTTCCATACTACCTTTACTAGTCTTTCTTCACTCATTCTTTCCATGTGTCCAAACCATCCTAATACTCTTTCATCAACCCTATCTCCCAACCCCCTTTCCACCCCTGTTCTCCTCCTCACCTCCTCATTTCTCTCTCTATCTAGCCTAGTAACCCCCATCATACTTCTCAGACACCTCATCTCAAACACATTCAAGCTCCTTCTCTCTTCCTCTCTTATGTCCCATGTTTCTGCTCCATACAGTGCTGTTGGCACAATCACGCCTTCAGACAGTCTCCTCTTAGCATCCATTCCCAAATTTCTATTCCTCATTACACTTTTTAATCCACCAAGGCATTTACTCGCTTCTCTCAATCTACATTCTACCTCCACCTTTACTCCACCTTTTCCTGCCACATTTGCACCCAAGTATCTAAAACTATCCACTTCCTCCAGTTGCTCTCCCTTAATGCTCACTTCCAGATTACATATATATATGTATATATATACACATATATATATATACATATATATACATATACGTATGTATATATATATATTTATATATATATATATATATATTTATATATATATATATATATATATATATATATAATGATCTATGCTGACAACATGAATGTATTAAGTCAGTTCTCTCTCATCCCCTTCCCTTCCCCTCCCTTTCCCTCTTTCCTTCACTCTCTTTTCTTCCTTCCCTTCCCTTCCTCTCCTTCCTTCACTCTCTTTCCAAACCCTTCCTCTCCTTCCTTCACTCTTATTCCTTCCCTTCCCTTCCCTCTTCACTTTACTTACCTTGCCTTCCCTTCCCTTCATTTACCTTCCCTTCCCTTCATGTCCATTACCTTCTCTTTTCTTTCCTTGCCTTCCCCCGCTTCATTGCGTTCCCTTCCGTCATATTCTTTTCTCTCCCTTCCCTTCCCTTCCTTTTCCTTGCCTTCCCTCGCTTCCTTGCGTTCCCTTCCGTCCCATTCCATTCCCTCCCTTCCCTTCCCTCCCTCTTTTTTCCTTTCCCTCCCACCTTTCCTTCCCTTTCATTTCCTTTTTTTCCCTTTCCTCCCTTGCTCTCTCTTTCTTCCCTTCCTTCCATCTACCCTCTTTCCTCCTCCCTACTTATCCTCCCTCACTCACTTCGCTCATCTTCTTTCCTTCCCTCTTTTTACCTGCCTTCTTTCCCTCCCTCTACTCTCTTCCTTCCCTCCCTCCCTCCCTTCTTACCCTCCCTCCCTTCCTTCCCTCCCCCTCTCCTCCGTTCCTGCTCTCCTCCCTCCCTTCCCTCTCTTCCCTTTCTTCTCTTCCTCGCTCTCTCGTCTTCATCCCCTTCCTGTTACCTCCCGTTTCTCTCTTAAGATCTCCCATTATGAAGACTTGTCTCACTTTTTAGTCTCTTCAAAAAAGACAATTAATGATAATTCCAGTAAGACCTTCCAGAGTGTGTGTTGAACAAAAATGATTCCTGAAACACTTAATGACACATACATGTACATATGTATGTATGTATATATGTATGTATGTATGTATGTATGCATGTGTGCATGTATGCATGTGTGTATGTATTTGTGTATGTGTGTATGTATGTATGTATTTATGTATGTATGAATGTATGCGGGTATGTATGTATGTGGGTATGTATGTATGTATGTATATATGTATAAATATATGTATTTAATTATGTATGTGTGTACGTATGTACGTATACACGTATGTATACATAGAAAAAGTCTACTGTACATGATACATGGCAACCGTATGTAAATGTCATTCGTCTTGTAGAACCGATGTCCGTCACCTCTTGGTGTCTCTCCACAAGGCGATTTTTCACAAGACGAGTCATTGTATGATATCAGTGTCTTGTTAGTAATCAATATCTAGTTTCAATCAAATCATTCTTAAATCAGCGCTTTGAGACCCTCTTGGCCTTCTTCAAGACGTGTGTGTGCGCGCGCGCGCGCTCGTGTGTGTGTGTGTGTCTGCGTGTGCGTGTCTGCGTGTGTGTGTGTGTGAATCACCATCGTCATGGATCACGTGTTGGACTCGTGATCGACAGCTATTCCCCTCACGGAAGAGAGCTCAGAGCTCGCATGACCGATCTATGGGTAATGTTGTGACCATACACGCACACACACACACAACTCCCCGCCCACGAGAGTTGGAGTAACGACTCGAAGCGCAACGATATTGAAATTAATTCAGCCCTAGGCAGGATTCGGGGACTCTACCAACCGCGCCACCGAGTCGTGTGTGTGTGTGTGTGTGTGTGTGTGTGTGTGTGTGTGTGTGTGTGTGTGTGTGTGTGTGTGTGTGTGTGTGTGTGTGTGTGTGTGTGTGTGTGTGTGTGTGTGTGTGTGTGTGTGTGTGCGCGCGCGTGTGTGTACCCTTACATATATGTCTATCCCTAGATTTCAAAGGTGCGTCCTTATACGAGTATATGAACTGTGCTGTATGTTATATATATGTGATCATATGTATATATACATTTACAATATATATACATATATATGTATGTATGCATACATACATACACATGTGTATACAAATGCATACATAAATTGATATGTACCGTTTGGCAACGTATTCTTCAAGAAGGTGCTACGCCGACCAATTATGCTAATCTTAAGAAAAATAAATTAAAACCAAATCATTGGTGCCTTAATGCCATGTCATCATGAATTCATCTATAAAAAACGGTAAATTAAACAGTTGAACTGGCAGTCGTGTCGTCCATTTTGGTGCCAAATATGTGACAGACAAAGAAGTCTTGACACATATCCTAGTCTCAGTCTATAGGATGAACTTTGATGCACTAGTATACGTTAGAAACCATATTAGGAGCCTTCTAATCTAGTTAGTGTGTGGTCCCTCTTTTCTCTAATGCCATGACCTTGTTATGCCTGTGTATTAATGTTTCTTTGCATTCGCCAGTAATCACTTAAACTAGATTATTATTAGTCTCCGCAAATGATGGTTAGCTGCTAATTTCGCACTGACAACACCTGTTTGGTCGTTACCAAAGCTTTGTATGTATAATGTGTGAGTACTATACTTTATGGTATGAATGTATTAGTCTACAAACTTAAACATATTCTATTGACGTACCTTGTCCTTCTGGTTCTCCTGATCTGAGGGAACAACGATTATGCTACTGACCTGAGTAACTTCTACACAGTAGTTGTACCTCATAATGCTCTTCTTTGTATTATCTGCTTGTATGTATACAGGAGCTTAGTTTTATGTACATATATGTATGCAATATATGATGTATATTGACAACTTTAAAGTTGTGAATATACATAATAGATCCAAGAGTAATACAACTCCTGGAGTTTACAAATTACCTTGTTTAGATTGCAATGATGTATATTGGGGACAGACGGGTCGAGACCTCACTACCAGGGTCAAGGAACACAAGAACTCTGTAAAATACGGGCAGGAAAATTCCGCGGTATTTCAGCACGTCGCCAATAAAAACCACCGGATAAATTGGGACGATGCTGAAATAATTTACAAATCCAAATGTAGTTTCAGAAGAAAAATAGTAGAATCCTCCTTAATAAACAATTTTCCAAATTACAACATTTCCTATGGTCAATGGTCACCAGATTGTATTTCTTCTTTTGCTATAAATAAAATGTTACCATCTACATCAGCGGTGGACAAAAACCACCAATGTCCATGCAACGCCGGACACGTGACCTGAGCCCCCAGGGTCCAAGCAATGCGTGCCGGACATGTGACCTGAGCCCCCGTCCCTTCTTGCTACTTCACTGTTTCAGTATAAATACACATTCTCTACTCTGTAATTCATATCTGCTGAAGAGGATCACAGTAAGTGATCGAAATATACAGATCTCTATATCTTCGCTTATTCTTCTCCGAAAGTGGGTCATCAGTATTATTTTACAAATGTGCTACGACATAACTTTGCTGTGATATATATATATATATATATATATATATATATATATATATATATATATATATATATATTGGCAGTAAATTTTCTTGTAGACATGTCTTGTTAAAGACCAATGCTAAGTCAGTTTCAACTATCTTTTTAGTTGTTGTTTTCCATTCTTCTTGTATGTTTCTTATAGTCCAGGGGTAGATTAAACACAAGTCTACCGAGATCCATGGTATATTGACACTAATTATATAAATACAATCGCAAACTTTCGGTTGTTACATACAACCATCTTCAGGCAGATAAAATGACAGGAAAAGGTCCATGTCAATTATGCTAAGGGGTTACAAGATGACAAGGCTTTATGGTTCCAGTGAGGTGGAATTAGGAGAGGTTCGAGTCAGATCATAATGACGGGGGAGGGGGGGGAGCTGGACAGTGAGGTGGAATTAGGAGAGGTTCGAGTCAGATCATATTGTCGAGGGGAATTTTGTCCTAGTGTGACGGATTCTTTGTTTAAGAGTAAGGTGCCTAATGTGTTTGTTTGCATGTTGATGATTGGTGTGTGTTGTGAAATGTAGACTTTCTCCAGGATGTGTAGTGTTTTGTGATTGTTACAGTGTTTGAGTATTTTGGTATTGTTAACTAGGTCTTGTCTTGTTGGATTTCTGTTGTGATAGTGAGTCATATGTTTCCGTATGCTACCATCGCGGGCATGCATTGTGAGCCTTCGGCTAAGTGAAGTAGTGGTAACACCAATATACTTCATGTTAGGCAGAAGTTTACAACCTTCTTCGGGGCAGGAGTATTGGTATACCACATTCGCTTGCTTTAGGGTGTTGTTATCTTTTGTCAGGTTATTCTTCATGAACAGGCTAGAGACAGTTGTGTTTTTGTAGTATATAATTATGGCTAATTTTTCTTGTGGGTTGATACATGTGACATTCCTTGTGATAGTTTCTTTTAAGACCCTTTCGTCAGTTTTATATGCGGGTGTCATTTGATTCTTAAAGAAAATGTTGTGCATAGTCTGTGTGGGTTTTTGTTCTTGTTGAGTTTGGGTGGTGCACGGTAATAATGGCACAGGTAAAAATGGCACGGTAAAAACGGCACAGGTAATAACGGCACTGGTAAAAATGGCGCAAATGAAAAAGTAGGTAAAAATGGCACAAGTGAAAACCAGTTTTGAATCAAATATATTTTATTAATATATCACATATAACCTTCTATTTACATTTATTACATTGGTAAAAAAAGAAAACTGTTTTACCTCCATTTTATAGGTTTATACGTTTAAATTTTATGAAAAACAATTATAGTAAAATGAAATATATTTAGACATGAGAACACCGTTTTGATAACTAGAATCTTATGTTGTGACTAAGTCCATGTAACACTTGATCAAGGTTTTTCCTTTCTTCTGTGTAGTCTTTGCATAAATTCTTTAGTCTTTGTTGTAGATCGACATATACTCTCTTTGTTTTCTTCCTGGGTGGTTCACCAACTGAGTTTCTTGCTATCACTGCACTCACAACAGCTTCTTCATTCTTAATTGTTCTTATAAGTTTCCAGATAGATGGGTGCTGGTAGCCTACAAGATGATAAAACTTGTTGTTCCAGCCTTCACATAGGTTGTTGGTTCTTGGGCAGTCATTCATGGTAGTTTGATGTACGTTCCAAAGTTCTGGAGGAAATCTTGCTGGAATACGCCGAAGGTTTACTGCTGGAATGCCTGACTGGAAGTTCCGTCTTCTCTGAACATATGTACCAGAAACATAAGTTTGGTCGAAGTACTCTAGCAGGGGAGCTTCTTCATCAGGACATCTAGCCTTGAGTAACTGCATTCCCGCTGGAACATCTTCAACTGGTATAAATGCCAATGAGTCGATCTATCCACAGAAATGACGAAAATTTTTCACTCTCTTTGTAGTGGTTGGTGAGGCCAAGGTCCTGTATTTTTCTCCAGGTAGTAGAAACAACCTTTTGTGGGTGTTTCCGGTCCAAAAACATTGCTGATAGCTTGTATGCTTGCCTGCTCGAAGTCAACAATTATGACTGTTGGGTCTGGTTAGAGCTCAATCTCGTGGCAGTGATCCATGATTGCTTGTAGCAGGGTTTCATATGTATCTTGTGTTTTAGTCTGCAGACGAGCAAAAACAGCAGAAACTGCAGTATTACCAATTGGGACGCGTATTACATAAAGCTGTAAAAATCCTAGTGGAGCCATTGCATAATTGCCATCCATCAGCCATGTATCAGCAGAAGCAAGTAACCGCAGGGATTCATCAGAACCAAACGCAATGATGCGGTTGCCAGTGTCTGGTCCATTGTCGAAGAACAAAAATGGTTTGGGCTCGGGAGCTGCAGTAGTTGTCCATTCTCCAGTAAGTTTCAGATCCTCGAGTCGTTATGGTACTTGTGGATAGCGTTTTGATCTTTGGTTACGCAATGTTCTCTTTATGATGTCCTCACTTGGAAGTAACGCCTTTCCTTCAGCCGATAAGTTATCCAGGTTATTGCTGTAAATCTGGCTAGGTCTATCTTCTGTTTCTGCTGCTTTTCTCTTCATATTGTTGATACAGTTTGTGTCTGAAATAGCTGCAGAATCAGGAGCGTGGTTGTGGTCATTAGCTGGTACAGGATCAGTCATATCAAGGCTGGTGGTCATGGTGCCTTTACAAAAAGATGTTCTCCTAACACATCTCCATCTGATAGTAGTTGATCTTACAATCTGTTTCGTATACATGTATCCTTGGAAGCAAATCTTCTCTTTTCCTTTGTTACTCACTATGACTTCCATGATGGGGTTGTTGAAGAGCCACTTAGATCAAGGGTGTGTAGTGAACCAGGAGTAAGGTATTTATTTTGTTAAGAAACCACTGGGAGAGCTTGAAGTACTTTCCAAAGTTCATCAAGCTGTTCCAATGAATTTCCCAAAGTACATCAAGCTGAAAGAAATCTTGCTTGTTACAGGTATATGATATATCATTTATTTTATTATTTTACGAAAAAATATTCAAAAACATTTTCTAAACACTTTGCCATTTAAAAAAAAAAAATCACTTGTGCCATTTTTACCAACTTTTTCACTTGTGCCATTTTTACCTGTGCCGTTTTTACCTGTGCCGTTTTTACCGTGCCATTTTTACCTGTGCCATTATTACCTAAATTCGAGTTTGGGTACGTGTCAGAAAGAGGTCGATTTCTTTGTCTATGATAGTGTTTGAGTAATTGTTGTTGATGAGTATCTGTTCTAGTCTCAAGAGTTCTGTGTGAAGTAAGTCCCAAGAGGAACAGTTACGAAAGGCACGTCTTAAATATGCTCGAATGACGCTCAGCTTATACCTATCGGGGCATTCACTGTCGGCATTCATGCAACGTCCTATGTCTGTGTCCTTCCTGTACACTTTAGCTTCATGTCGGTCATTTCGGGAATTCACTAGGACGTCGAGGAAAGGGATTTTGTGAAGTACAGGACTGAGGAAGATTCCATGGCTTGTTGGAGATCTCTTAGGTGGGATTTGTTCCTAATTTCCACGAAAATGTCGTCAACATATCTACAGTACAGGTGTGGTTTTATGTCAGGGTTTTGAAGTGCTGTGTGTGTGTGTGTGTGTGTGTGTGTGTGTGTGTGTGTGTGTGTGTGTGTGTGTGTGTGTGTGTGTGTGTGTGTGTGTGTGTGTGTGTGTGTGTGTGTGTGTGTGTGTGTGTGTGTGTGTGTGTGTGTGTGTGTGTGTGTGTGTGTGTGTGTGTGTGTGTGTGTGTGTGTGTGTGTGTGTGTGTGTGAATTTTTCTCCTGTTTACTAATCTTCTGAAACAATCACTTACCTGAATGAACGCCAGCTCTCCTATGGACTTTTTAACACTCTCTCTCTCTCTCTCTCTCTCTCTCTCTCTCTGTTGCTACTCTGGTGACAGTTTATGTAACTAGATATTACTAAACTCCTTAACTAGGTGTTTACTTGCTTGGATCGGGAATAAACAAGAGATAAACTAAGCAACACTCCCTACTTACTATAACACACAGGAGTATATTTCCATGTAATACAATAGACTGTAAAATTACCTACACTGCAGTTATGAACAATAAAAATCTTTCATTTTCTCTTTCTATTAGAACATGTTATGAATCAAGCCTGATATAAGAAAGCAGCCAAAGTAGCCACACTTTCCGCCAAATGGCTAACTTCTTCACATCTAATAGAAATATTAGTTCCATTGCTAAATTCTTTAAGTTGAAATCTAACCTCACTAATGATAAGAATTATTAGCAAATATTGAACGTATGCATATATATATATCTATTTATCCAGATTTTTATCTTTTT
>NW_027467728.1:900138-910138 GCF_046742065.1 Oratosquilla oratoria
TCGGAAACCCACGGTGAAGATGGTCGGGAACCTTCGGGCGAAAATTATCGGGACGACGGTGGTAAAGGGTCGGAAAACAACTAGGGAGAAAGGTCGGGAACCCGCGGGGGAAAGAAATCGGGACCCCCACCCTTTCCGGGGAAGAGGTTGGAACTTATCGTCAAAAGGGTCGGAAACCCATGGGTGGTGAAAAGGGACGGAAAACCCCGAGAGAAAAGGATCGGGGCCCCCTGGGGTAGAGGGTCGAGAACTCCAAGGAGAAGAGTGTCTGGAACCCCCAAACGAAAAGGATAGGGACCCTCGAGGAAAAGTCAGACACCCCGATGAAGAGGGTCGGCAACCTTGTGGTAAAAGGGATCGTGACCCTCTAGGGAAGAAACACCCTAGGTCGGGATTTCCAGTGAGAAAAAGGTCGGGTCCCCCTTGGGTATAGGGTGGAAAAACCCAAGGGAAACAGTGTCAAGAACCTCCGGGTGGAAAATGTCCTGACCACTGGGAATAAGGTCGAGAACCCCCGGGGGCAGAAGATCGGGACCCTCTGAGTGAATAGGATCGAGTCCCTAGGAATGAGGGTTCGAATTATCCGGGGGTAAGAAGGTCAAATCGGGACCCCCGGGGAAGAAAATTGGAAACCCTGGGGGAAAAGGGTCGGGAAACCCGATGTAAAAGGGTAAGGAATCAGCGGAGGAAAAAGATCGGGCCCCCGGGAAAGAGGTTAGAAACCCAGTGTCAAGAGGGTTGGGAACCCCTGAATGAAAAGGATCGGGACTCCTGGAGAAGAGGATTGGGAACTCCCGAGGGAAGAGGGTCGGGAAACCGGAGAAATAGGGTCGGAAACTCCAGGGAGAAAAGGATTGGAACCCCCACTGAAAAGGTCGTGAAACCCTCTCGGGAAAAGCGTTGGAAAACCTGGTAAAAAGGATCGGGGCCCCCCCAAAAAAGGGTCGGAAACCCCCGGAGAAAGAGGGTCGAGAACACCCCGGTAAAAAGGTTTGCGACCCCGGGGAAAAAGTTTGGGAACTCCTGTTCCCTCCACTGCTTATACGGTGACCAGCAGGCGTTACCGTATTTCTTTACCAGCTTAGACTGATCGTGACGAGATGTGCCGCGACGTGCTAGGTCCTGTCTGACTGAGTACCACGAACATGAATCCATATGGAACCAGCGGCGAGTGTGAGAAAAGGCAGCAGGTTCTCAGCAAACGTACAAACATCTACATACGCTCTCTCTCCCACTGAAATTTATTTCATTTTAAAATATCTCTCCCACTGCATCTTCTCATTTCAGTTTACCTCCTACTAAGAATCTTTCCATCTCTCTGACTGTCCCTACGACTTAACCTCCGACCCCTTTCCTAATTTTGTTGGTTGAGATTTTAGCTGATAAACATCCCAAAAAAGAATCCCCTCACTTCTCGTGGGGTACCGACTCTCCCCCCCCCCCCAAAGAAAAAAATAAGTCTTGACTCTCTCCCCTGGGGGTCCCGATCCTCTCCCCTTGTGATCCCAACTCTCTCCGCCGGGGTTCCTGATCAACACTCACAGAGGCACCGACTCTCACCTCCAGGGTCCCGACTCATTCCGTGGGCTCTAACTCTATCTTACGTGATATTTGACTCTCTTCCCGGAATGTCCCGAATGTCGATCACTGACCCTGTCTCTCGGGGCCCTGATAATCTCCCCGGGGATCCCGACTCTCTCTCCTTGGGAATCCGATCCTTATCCTCCGGGAGTCCCCGACCCTCTTCCCTGGCGGTACAAACTCTTCTCCCGGGATCCCAGCCCTTTTCTCCCGGGGATCCCTGACCTTGTTCCCGGGGCTCACGACACTTTTCCCCGGTCTCGGTCATCTCCCACGGGGGTTCCATCTCTATCACCAAGGGGTCCTGACACTCTTCCCCTGAAGCACAGATCCTCTCTCAGGAGTCGCGTTCATCTCCCACAGGGGTTTCCGGCCTATTTCCTCTGTGGTCCTGACATACTTCACGGAAGTGACCCGATCATATTTACCGGGAGGTTCCTGACCCTCTTCCCCGGGGTTCATAACACTCTTCTCCGTGATTTTACAACACTCTTCCACGGGGGTCCTGACCCTCTTCCCCAGGGTTTTCCCGACCCACTTCCTCAGGGATTTCTTACCCTCTTTCCCAGGTATTACAATCCTTTTCTCCAGGGTGTCACTATCTTTTCCCCCCGGGTGTTCCTGACCCTTTAACCCTAGGGTTTTCCAACCTCTTTCCCGGGGTCCCGATCCTTCTCTTCCTGGGCTTTTTGATTCCCCGGGGGTTTCCGACTCTATTCTCTTGAGGTTCCTATCCTTTTCTCCCGGGCGTTCCCAACTCTATTCTCCCGGTTGTTCCCGACCTTCTTCCCTCTGGGGCCCCCGACCCTCTTTCCAGGGGTTCCCAGTTCTTTTCAACCGGGTATTCCCCACCCTCTTCATAAGGGGTTTCCGACCTCTTCCCCCGTGGTCCCGATCCTTTTCACCCTAAGGTTCTCGACCCTCTTCCCCCGAGTGATCCCGACCTTCTTCCCCGGAGTCCCGATCTTTTAGTACCTAGGGGTTCCCCTCCATCTCCCCACGGGAGTTCACGACCCTCTTCGCCGGGGTCCCGATCTTTTTCTCCCGGGACTCACGACCCTCTTCTCCCGGAGCTTTTCTACTCTCTTTCGCCGGGCGTTTTCGACCCTCTTCCCACAGGTGCTCCCGACCTTGTTTCTATGGGGGTTCCCAATTCTTTTCCCTGGAAGTACCCGACCCTCTTCCCCCGGGTGACCGATCCTTTTCTCCAGGGGTTTCTCGACCCTCTTAGTAGGGTCCCCGATCCTTTTCTTGCGGAGGTCCCGACCTGCTCCCCCGGGAGTTTTCGACTACTTCCTCGGGGGTCCCGGTCCTTTACACCGAGTGATTTCCAGCCTTTTTCCCCCAGAAGTTCCAGATCTTCTTCAACGGGGTCCCGAGCCCTTTAACCCGAGAGTTCCCGATCGTCCTCCTCCGTGGGTCCCCGACCGTCTTCCCCGGCGTCCTGATCCTTTTCCCCCGAGGGTCTCGATCCTCTCTTCCGGGCCTCTTCCATTTTTAAGGGTGGCCCTAACTTTCTTCCCTGGATTTCCTAACCCTCTTTCTAGGGGGTCCCGATCCTTTTCACCCGGGGGTCCCGATCCTTACTTCGGGGTCTCTTTTTGTGTTCCCCGGGGTCTAGACTCTCTTCCTCCGGGTTTTCCGACTCTCTATCACGGAGGTCGTGATCCTTTTCTCTTGGAGGTCCAGATCCTCTCCTCGGGGTCCCTTCCATACTCCCTGTGGGTCCCGACCCTTTTTGGTGGGACCCAACACTGTCCCCCAGCGGTTCTGGCCCACCAGCCCATGCGTCTTAAACGTGTCCTGGACCCCACCAACCTCACCAGCACACTCACTGATGCATTTCTGCCGAAACTCTGAGAGGAAGGCCAGATTTCGTCAGATACACGGTACACGTCTGCAGATAGATGAATCGTTGATGCGCAGGGTCACTATTACGTTATTTTGTTGAGAAATCAACCCAAACTGGCGAATATTTCTTCTAAATATATGAACAAATAAATACATAAAATGTGTGTGTGTGTGTGTGTGTGTGTGTGTGTGCGTGCGTGTGCGTGCGTGTGCGTGCGTGTGTGTGTGTGTGTGTGTGTGTGTGTGTGTGTGTGTGTGTGCGTGCGTGCATAAATTCATTAACTGATTAATTGAATGAATAACTGATAAGTAATTACATAAGATTGACAGTGACTGAACATACCAAATTGCTTCCATGGAATTCATGGGCTCATATCCGTAGACTATAACCACATATAATATAATTTCCAAATGTTCCCTTACAAACATGTACATAAGGAAACTCTCATGATATTCGTATATTCACCAAAGATTATACAATCAAATATGATATGTCTTTTATTCAACTCTGATGGTTTTTATACAAACGGATTTTTTCCCTTACTCGGGAGGTAGCCAAAATGGAAGGCATAAATCCACTCCCACCCATTTTATTCCCACATACTCCACTCCCATTTAACACCGCTCTCTCCCTACCTCTTTTCTTGGCTCTTCCTAGGTGACGGGTCATCCCTGCATCTCGCCCACTACCCTGGTTTAGAAGCAATGCAGCAAGACACAGCACAGCCACAGCAAATTCGCTTCACTTAATCGGCGACCCCCCCCCCGTCCCCTCATGCAGAAAAAGAGAAGACGAGGAGAAATCCCTTCTGGCTGCGTATCATTCACAAAATATCATTCACACTTATTCTCTCAACCTCCATCCCCCACCCACTCCCTTCCATGTACCACAAAATCATCCATACACAACCATTCTCCACTCACCCCTATCTTTTGTCTTCTCCCTTCCTTCCTCAACAGACATTCCCCTCTTTCCCAATTCCCCTTTTACTCCATTCATCCATCTCATCCTTGGTCGTCCCCTCATGTTCACTCCATCTACCTCAGCCTACCACACCTCTTTTACCAATCTTTCTTCGTTCATTTTTTCATGTGTCCAAACCTTCCCAATACTCTTTCATAAACCCTATCTCCCAACTCCCTTTTCAGCCCTTCTCTCCCCCTCGAATCTTCGTTTCTTACTCTATGAAGTTTAGTAACCCCTATCACACTTCTCAGGCATTTCATCTCAAACACATTTAAACTCCTCTCTTCCTCTCTTATGTGCCATGTTTCTGACCATACTGTGATGTCGGCACAATCACACCTTCATACTAGCCCTCTTAGCATCCATTCCCAAATGTCTATTTCTCATTAATCTTTTTAATCCCCCAAGGCATTTACTTGCTTCTATCAATCTACATTCTACCTCGACCTCCAATCCTCCCTTTCCCACCACATTCGCATCCAAGTATCCAAAGATATCCACTTCCTCCAGTCTCTCTCCCTTAATACTCGACTTCCAATTTGCTACCATGCTCTCCCCTTGTACATCCCATCACCTTATTTTTACCCACATTTATCTCCAGCTTCCTTCTTTCGCACACCTTCCCATACTCAGTCACTAACTTTCTTAATCCCTCCTCTGATCCTCCCACAAGCACAGTGCCGTCAGTAAACAACAACTGGCTTATCTCCCACCTTTCTCCATTTTCTTTAACCATCTTCAATCCCTGGCCAATTACCTTTGCATTTACCTCTTGCGCCACCCCATCCATGTATAAATTGAACAACCAAGGTGACATAACACATCCCTGATGAAATCCCACCTATATCTCAAATCATTCACTCTCTCCATTTCTAATCTAACACAGGCTCTACTACTCTCGTAAAATTTATTGACTGCTCTTAACAGCTTTCCTCCTATCCCATATATCTGCAATACCTCCCACAGTGCCTTTTTGTCTATCATCTCATAAGCCTTTCCCACATTCATAAAGGCCCAAAAAACATCCTAAAGCTTTCTCACATATCTGCTTTACCACAAAGATCCGATCCACGCAACTCCTACCTATCCCAAACCTACAATGCTCTTTACCAATTACTCCCTCTGTTCCTCTCCTAATTTTCTCAACCAGAAGCCTCCCATAAACCTTAACAACTACACTCAACAAACTGATCCCTCTGTAACTACTACACTCACACTTTTTCCTTTTTCCCTTGTAAAGTGGAACTATACAGGCACTCCTCCAGTCCTCCGGCACTCGACCCTCTCTTAGACAAACGTTAAACAACCTCACCAGCCAGTCCACCATCACTGTACCTCCCTTTCTAAGACACTCCGCATGTCACCCATCCAACCCAGGTGCCTTTCCTGCTCTCATCATTTCAATAACTGCTTTCACCTCATTTTTCCTTATTCATCCTTCATTTTCCTCACTCATCACAGTCATTTTCTTAGCGCTTCCCAATGCAACTACCTTTCCCTTCATATCCTCCTTCACATTTAGCAATTCCCATTTTAACAACCACAGTTCACATTTTAACAACCAAAATGCACTTTAATTCTAAGCCATCAACATCGGGAGATTGCGGTACTGCCGAGGACTCGAACTCAGCGATCACATGACAAGTGTCGTAGTAACTTACCAACTACACTATCAAGAGATATCTCTCTTGATAGCGTAGTTGGTAAGTTACTACGACACTTGTTATGTGATCGCTGAGTTCGAGTCTTCGGAAGTACCGCATTTCAATTTCTGCATGTGGCCTCCATTGGATCTCCCGATGTTGATGGCTTAGAATTAAAGTGTATTGTAGTTGTTAATATATATGTATATATATATATATATATATATATATATATATATATATATATATATTGTTACGGGACGGGCTGGTTAGTGAAGAGACGTTACGTATAACGGATATGTGCTTAAGAACCAGCTCACTTCTAGAAGCCACTGTAGGACTGAACTATCTAGTCAGGGCCTAGATAATTCGTAAGACTAGAAGTAAAGGTAACAAAGAAGATTCCAGGAAAGGAATATTAAACTAGCGATAAAACTAGTAAACGAAATTATTAATATGGAAAATATTTACAGGCAATCAACACAAAAGAGAATGGGCAGTAGGGTCAATGGGACCGTTACACGATTATAAGAATATGGAAATTATCGTTCAAATAAGAAACACAAGATACGTATACAATATGGTACTATCTAAGTACAAAGAGATCAGGAACATGCATCAAAATAAGTAATAAGTACAAATAAGTATAAAGTAATGCAATGTATATCAGACACGTAATGTAGGCAAAAAGGGTGATCACTTCACACCAATCGTCTCATGAATCTAAACTTCTAGTTTTTATCAAGAGATCAATATGTGAGAAAATGACAAGGAGTGAGCGATTTCCACCGCTTATATACCATTGGACCGGAAGCGGGATACTTCCGGTGAAGTGTGCGGGAGAGCGAAAGGAGGGGAGGAGGGTAAATTAACACACGTCAACATGGGTAGTTTTAAGACCCTCGACTCGCTTGAACAATCTACTTATTTAGTAACTGTCAAATCTGTGCGCTCCGAACTATTCAGGATTTCGCTTGTCTGTTTGTTCTACAAGAGTGCGCACCTTTCTCCGCACGTAGGCAAGATTACATATAGTGGACGGGCGTTACTGCTTAACATTGTTACAATACATACATAGACAAGAAATATGAACATAGTTATGTAATACAAAGGAACACAATTCTATAAAATAATTACACATATGACGTAATATCTAATATTACGTTACACCTCCACCGTTTGGGAAAGCTTTTCACTTTCTGTTGAAAAGCTATGTTCTAGAAAGTAAGGAGTAGTTCTTCTGCGCAGGGGACAGCTTCTTGCTGTTGTAGGCGATAGCGTGAAGAACTTCATTGTGTTCTTGCAAGAGGGCGGCACCGATACCGGTGTCGCTGGCGTCGACTTGCAGAAGAAAGGGTCGTTGGAAATCGGGTGCCCTTAGAACTGGTGCGTTAGTGAGAAGGGACTTCAGGTTTTTGAAGGCCGCCTCACAGGTAGGTGTCCACACGAAGTCGTGGTCTTTTCTCAACAGGTCAGTCAATGGTTCTGCTACATCTTGTTTCTCAGATAAGTGTCCTACTTTTATCTGAAGATTTTGTAGTATCTGAGAGTTTTCCAAGGGAATCTCAGGAGGATTAGGCAGGTTATCAGGAGGCTCTTCCGATTCTATTGTGGTAGAGCTGCAAATTGGAATTGGATCTCTGGAATGATAAGGTTTTAAGGTATTTATGTGACAGAGACGGGAACTCTTTCTTCTGTCTGGAGTTTTGATTATGTAGTTGAGATCACTGGCTCTGGACAAGACTTCATAGGGTCCTTTGTATTTAGCCTGCAATGGATCTCCTGGTATGGGAAGATAAAGCAACACTTGATCTCCTGGAGAGAAAGTTCTAAGTTTAGAATTTTTATCATACCGACCTTTCATTACTCGTTGAGCATTCGTCAAGTTCTCTCTTGCCAACTTCCAAGCTTCTAACAACTTCTCGGTGACCTGGGACACGTATTTCAAAGAAGGAACTGGTGGTTCTTCTTTCATCCATTGTTCATGAAGTATCTTTAGGGGACCACGGACTTCATGACCGAAGACTAATTCTGACGGGCTGAATCCAAGGCTTTCTTGAATTGTTGTTCGGGTGGCGAACAACAAAAAGGGGAGTCCGTCTTCCCAATTTTGAGTGTTCTCAGCACATAAGATTCTTAACATTGTCTTGAGCGTTTGGTGAAAGCGCTCTAGAGCACCTTGTGATTGAGGATGATAGGCGGAGGAAGTTACATGATTTATACCTAGTGTTACAAGAGTTTCTCTAAACTTGTTGGAAAGAAAATTACTTCCTTGATCACTTTGAATGTTCTTGGGAAATCCTACCATAGTGAAATATTTCAACATTTCTCTGATTATGTTTTGAGCTTTAATATTTTTCAAAGGAATTGCTTCTGGAAAACGAGTGCTCATACACATGATTGTGAGAATGTACTGATTTCCTTTACTTGAAGGAGGTAGAGGTCCTACACAGTCAATAAGAACTTTTTTAAATGGCTCTTCCATTACAGGAATGGGATGGAGTGGAGCTTCTACAATTTTCTGGTTGGGCTTACCTACAAGTTGACATGTATGACATGTTTTACAATATTGGGCAACATCTTTGACAACCGTGGGCCAATGGAAATGTTGGGTTATGTTGAACAAGGTCTTTCTTACCCCTAAGTGACCTGCTAAGGGAGTATCATGAGCCAATCTTAGAACATTATTCCTGAAACCAAGAGGGAGGACTATTTGATTCCTTACTTGCCATGGCTGGTCAGCGGTTGCGGTGGATGCTCTCCATTTTCGCATTAGGACTCCGTTTTCTATATAGAAACCTCGTGACATATTTTCAACTTCTTCTGGAGATGAAACAATCTCGTACAAATTTTTAAGAGAATGATCTGACTTCTGTTCTTTGATTAATTCTGCTCTAGATAGAGAAACTGGTGAAGAAGAAGATGGGTCAGTTTGGGAGAATAGGGATTCTAAATTATAGGTCTCCTCTTCAGATTTCTTGTACTGAGATCTGGTTACAGCACAAGCGGGAAACAACTGTAAGTTATCTGAAGGTTCTACTGAGGTCTTAGGGTTATTTGTTATTAAGGGAGAAATGACTTTGCTTCCAGCGATGTCATTGGCCAACAATAAGGATATTCCTACTATGGGAAGAGAGTCTACTACTGCTACTTTAACCATTCCGGTTGTTAAATCAGACCGCAAGAAAACATTATGTAATGGACATTTTACAATTCCTCCAACTCCTTCTATCAATATATCATAACCTGTATATGACTCACCCAGATTCTGCAAGACAGAATTTAAAATCAGACTTTGCTTTGCTCCTGTGTCTCGGAGTATGGAAATAGGATATTGTTGTGAACTACTACTATGAGATATAGTTCCTGAAGATACAAATGGTTTGAAACAAGGATCATGATCTGATGAGGGGGGTTCTACATTACTTGACAATACCGGCTTCTTTGGTAGTTTATCCTGAATAGAGGATTTTGAATCATCTGATTTTATATTACTTACAAGAGTTGGTGTCTTATTGGAGAATGAGGGTGCCAGTCTCTTTCTGCAATTTGAAATGTGATGGCCAGCCTTTTTACAATATGAACAAGTTACAGGGGGATAAGTCTTAAACCTGTCCATTCTTTGCCAAGGTTGGTTTGGAGGATATTGATTGAAATCAGACCTGTAACTGAAATGTGATGGGCTAGACTGATTTTCAAAGTGTTTCTTTGGGGACCAAGGATCAGAGTATTTTGTTGAATCTGGAATATATGACTTTGACTTTTGGGATTCCATTTGTCTTGACTTAGGTTTATGATTTAGTGTGAACTCATCAGCCAATACAGCAGCTTTAGTTAAAGTTTCGGGAACATGATCATCTATAAAAATCCTAAGATCTGTCTCTAAGGTATTCTTAAACTGCTCCGATAAAATCAACTGTTTAAGTCTATCTAAGGTGTCCGTTTCACTAGCCAAACA
>NW_027467728.1:925138-935138 GCF_046742065.1 Oratosquilla oratoria
AGTAAATGCCTTGGTGGATTAAAAAGTGTAATGAGAAATAGACATCTGGGAATGGATGCTAAGAGAATGTTATATGAAGGAGTGATTGTGTCAACAGTATTGTACGGGGCAGAAACATGGAACATGAGAGAGGAAGAGAGAAGGAGTTTGAATGTGTTTGAGATGAAATGTCTGAGAAGTATGATAGGGGTTACTAGCCTGGATAGAGTGAGAAATGAGGAGGTGAGGAGGAGAACAGGGGTGGAAAGGGAACTGGGAGATAGGGTTGATGAAAGAGTATTAGGATGGTTTGGACACATGGAAAGAATGAGTGAAGAAAGATTAGTCAAAGAAGTGTGGAAGGCAGAGGTGGATGGAGTGAATATGAGGGGGCGTCCTAGGATGACATGGATGGATGGGGTGAAAGGGGCATTACAAAAGAGAGGAATGTCTATGGAGGAAGGACGGGAGAGGACAGAAGATAGGGGTGAATGGAGAGGGGTTGTGTATTGATGATGCTGTGATGCATGAGGGAGAGTGGGTGGGTGATGGGGTGTGTGGAAGTATGTATGAGAAAAAAGACTGACGCAGCCCAAAGGGATTTCTCCCCGTCTTCTCCTTTTCTGCATGGGGGAACGGAGAGGGGGGATCGCCGAATTTATGAAGCGGCCTTGCTGTGGATGTGCTGCGTCTTGCGACACTGCTTCTGACCCAGGGCAGTGGACAGGATGTAGGGATGACCCGTCATCCAGGAGGTGCCAAGATAAGGTGGAGGGAGGAGGGTGGAGGGGAGTGGAGTGTGTGGGAGGTAGAAGGGGTGGTAGTGGTTTCTGTGTCTTTTTCTTTTTGGCTACCCCCCCCCCCGTGTAGAGGGAGGGAGTCTTTGGTATATGTATGTATGTATGTATATATCTACTATGATAAAGTAGTAGCCTCTGTCTGTCTGTTTGTTTGTTTGTTTGTTTGATCACGAACTCCTCCTGGGGGGTTGCAGATAGACCCCCATAACCATATATATTCTGATACCCTATCCCTCCAGGTACTTGATTCATGAACTACTCCTAGGTTTTTGCAGATAGACCCCTATAACCATATATATTCTGAAACCTTATAACCCAAGTTACTTGGGAAAATATCTTTCATTTGTCTCTCTGTTTGTTTGTTTGTTTGATTGTTCAGGAACTTCTAGGGTTTTGTATATAGACCCCCATAACCATATATATTCTGATATCCTATCACTTCAGGTATTTGGATAACTATATTTCATTTTCAAAAATATGTATATTTTGGTTAGGGTTAGATTTAGGTGAGGTATGGTTAGGTTAGAGATTATTCACGAACTCCTGCTAGGTTTTTGCAGATAGACCCTTATAACCATATATATTCTGAAAATTCATAACCCAAGGTACTTGGATTACCATCTTTCATTTGTCTGTCAATTTGTTTGTCTGTATGTTCATGAACTCCTAAGATTTTGTAGATAGACCCCCAGAACTATATATATTCTGATACCCTATCACTCCAGGTACTTGGGTAACTATGTTTCACTTTAAAAAATATATTTTGGTTAGGGTTAAGGGTTAAAGTTAGGTGGGGTATGGTTAGGTTAGGGATGATTCACGAACTCGCAGCAACGCGCGGGTAATATGGCTAGTATATATATATACATATATATATATATATATATATATATATATATATATATATAAACTATAATAAAGTAGTAGCCTCTGTCTGTCTGTCTGGTTGTTTGTTTAATCCCGAACTCCTCCTAGGGTTTTGTAGATAGACCCCCATAACCATATATATTCTGATACCCTATCCATCCAGGTACTTGGATGACTTTATTTTATTTCCAAAAAAGTTAGGGATACGGGTTAAAATTAGGTGGGTTATGGTTAGGCGAGTGATTATTCACGAACAGTTCCTAGGTTTTTGCAGATAGACCCCTATGGACATATATATGCTGAAACCTTGTAACCCAAGGTACTTGGAAAACTATCTTTCATTTGTCTGTCTGTCTGTTAGGTGGAGTATGGTTAGGTTAGAGATTATTCACGAACTCCTGCTAGGTTTTTGCAGATAGACTCCTATAATCATTTATATTCTGAAACCTTATAATACAAGGAACTTGGATTACTATCTTTCATTTGTATGTCAATTTATTTATTTGTTTGTTTGTTCGTATGTTTTCGAATTCCTCCTAGGGTTTTGCAGAAAGACCCCCAGAACCATATATATTCTGATACCCTATCACTCCAGGTACTTGGATAACTATGTTTCATTAAAAAATATATTTTGGTTAAGGTTA
Source organism: Oratosquilla oratoria (assembly GCF_046742065.1). NCBI lineage: Eukaryota > Metazoa > Arthropoda > Malacostraca > Stomatopoda > Squillidae > Oratosquilla > Oratosquilla oratoria. The sequence continues at coordinate 927,429 of NW_027467728.1, forward strand.
AGGGTTAAAGTTAGGTGGGGTATGGTTAGGTTAGGGATGATTCACGAACTCGCAGCAACGCGCGGGTAATTTGGCTAATATATATATACATACATATATATATATATATATATATATATATATATATAGTATATATATATATATATACATACATATATATATACAGTATATATATATATATTATATATAGATATATACAATATATATACGTATATATATATATATATATATATATATATATATATATATGTATACACGGGTAATAGACATTTTATTATGGAATTTTCTCTGAACTAGCATATTTGAATTTTGAAAGGAGGCAATTCCCAATATCTAGGAAAATATGTAGTGAATGATACCTGCATAAAGTCTTTAGTGAATAAAATTAAATATCTCACATTTCGGAAACGTTTCTACTTCAGAGTGGAAAGTAATGACCATTTTAATGCATGGATTCACCTCTGACTCAGATTGGCTATCCCTTTAGTTTGTCCTGGGACTTGATTTGGTGAGGAAGTATTCAGCTATTTCCCTGTTTAATTATCTTTTTTATACTCCAAATTTGATTTAACCTTTTCCCTGGGTTTATGTCAGGTTAATTTGCTTTTAGGTTTTATTGAAAACGAAAAAATAAAATCCCGGAACCCTATGAAAGTCGGACAGATCAATCTTTTAATGCAGGGTACGTCCATGAAACAGCTATTAGAGTGAATTGAAAGTTCATTAAAATTAAATTGGCAACAGAAAAATACTAAAATATCCCAATTTCTGTTAAAGCATCACTAGATTTCATGATCTTGATTAAATTCTTTGACTTTCTTCCACCGAGGCAAATACTCCTCTAAGGTCAATGTGCCTGCTTATCTGTCTAATGATTTTCAAAAGTACAATGTCATTAAACTTGCATTTCACAATTAATTTAGTTATATATTTTGCATGATCAACATGTTTTGATATAGTATTATCGATTCTGATGGACTATGAAAAAGTAAAACGCCCTTTTGGACCCAGGAAATAATGTGACAATTTATCTCTGTCTTTCTTTATTTTACTTATTTGCTATTATCATTCTTTTAAAACTGTCGAGGACACCTCTAGTCGTTTCGGAATTGAGAGCCAATTTGCGCAGCCGTCCTCTTTACGTTCTTTTGTCGACCGGAGGCACTTTTGTACACAAATGCTCTAAAGAAAACACACGCACATACACATACATATATGGTATAGTCGTATACCACGTCATGTATTACGACGGGGTTAGGAGGTGCTCTTGACTCCTTCTTTCCCCGCCATCACTAACACAGCACTGGCGCCTACAGAAGAATCAAAGTCGAGTTAAGCATACGACTGTGTGAACATATAGTTACAAATCTTACGAGATACTTTTGACTTGTAACATTGAATATTCCAAGATGATATGAATCATTCCCAAAACCCTATGTCTTTCGGGGTATCTGCTCACAGAATAAAGTTGTTCAAGGTCACCATTCAGTTTTGGGCCATCATGAAAATTTGAAGAAAAAAAAATGAAACAAAAGGAAAGTTTAACATTATTCATTAAATCAACAGGAATAGCAAGATAATTATAACAAAGGACATATAACTGAATTAAGGATTTACAATCAAATTCTAAACATGATTCCAAGTTCTTAGATACAATTTGAACGGGGTGAAAGAGAAATAGTCACCAAGAGTTTCACTGTCCAAGCTTCCCGCGTCACTGCAATAGACTTCACACATAATATCCTAAATAATGGCCGAGTTAAGATATATAAACAGGGAAAGGAAAGACTTACATTAACACAGCCGTGGAAACTACGCTACCACATCCTCCCTATTGGGTTTCCTAATTCCTTCTTACTTCCTCGCGTGTAGAGCGCCACTTTTTACAGAACAAGCTCACCCCTGATTGGCCCATAGAATCAGCGTCAATGGAGTTTGAACCTGATTGGCCAGGACAGACTAAACGTATTTGCATGCAATATAGCGAAACTACTCGTGCAAATACGACGAAAACATATTACACAATACCTTGAACTAAGGCATAGTTTGCATAACGTCAACAGAAAAACAATAATAATTCGGTTTGACATGTTTATAGCACAGTACACAAAAATAATAACGCATCTTACAGACTTAAACATGATTAAATAGAACATTAAGACGTGGTCCCAAAACATTTGGATATCTCCCTACATGTGACGTCCAGAATACAGCGCTTAATTCTCGTCGGTTGAATAACTGACGTCACTTCACTAAAATCATTAATATATTCATACATTACATGTACAGGATATGTATGTATACAATAAATTTTACACAAAACACACAAAAACATATACACAAACACAAACACACACACACAAACTCACACAGAAACACAAACACACACAAACACACATGCTTGCACAAACGCATGCACACAACCACACACACAAACACACACACACAAGCACGCACGCATGCATAAACACATACAAATATACACTCACGCACGCACGCATGCACACATACAGACACACACACGCATACAAACACACACACACACACATACAAACACACACACAGACACACACACACACACTCACAGAAGCACACACGCACACACACACACACGCATACACACACACACAGAAACATATACGCATACACACACGCACACACACACACACTCACACAGACAGACAGACACACACACACACACTGTTGATGCGGTTGGTAGAGTCCTTGACTGTCACTACGGTGGTCCGGGTTTGAATCCTGCCCAGAGCTGAAATGATTTCAATATCGCTGCGCTTTGAGTCGTTACTCCAACTCTCGTGGGCGTGGAGCTGAGCGAGGTAAATATATGTCGGTCACGAGTCCAACACGTGTTTCAAAGACCAAGGTGAATCACACACACACACACACACACACGTTCACACAGACACACACACACACACACGCACAGACACACACACACACACACACACACGCACGCACATCACATACACACACACACACACACACACACACATACACACACTGTTGATGCGGTTGGTAGAGTCCTTGACTGTCACTACGGTGGTCCGGGTTTGTATCCTGCCCAGAGCTGAAATGATTTTAGTATCGCTGCGCTTCGAGTCGTTACTCCAACTCTCGTGGGCGTGGAGCTGGGCGAGGGAAATAGCGCTCGGTCACGAGTCCAACACGTGTTTCAAAGACCAAGGTGACACACACACACACACACACACACGCGCGCAAGCGCGCACACGCACGCACGCACACACACAAACACACACACACAGACACACACACACACACATACGCACACACGCACGCACGCGCGCACACGCACATACACACACACACACACGCATAAGCACACGCACACGCACAGGCACACGCACACACACACATGCACTCACGCACACGCACACACACAGTCACACACACACAGACACACACACACACATATATATATATATATACACACACGCACGCACACACACACACACACACACACACACACATACATGCACTCACGCACGCACACACACACATACATGCACTCACGCACGCACACACACACACAGACACACACACACATATATATATATATATACACGCACACACACACAGACACACACACACACACATACACACACATACACACACACACAAACACACACACATACACACACACACAAACACATACACAAACACACATACTCAAACACACACACACACACACAACCACACACGCACACACGCATACACACACACACACACGCACACACACACACACATACACACACACACACACACAACCACACACACACGCACATATATATATATATGTATATGTACATGTGTATATATATACATATATATATATGTATATATATATATATATGTATATATATATATATATATATATATATATATATATATATCCGGTATGGCACACTGATAAGGTAATGAAAAAGTCAGTAATTGCATGTATATTGAACATATCTGGGATGCGTATGCTGACGTAAATGGAGGTACTTTATCATTTCTTTCGATTACAATGTGGGACCACCATTTTTTTTTTTTTTTTTTATGACAGCTCGTTCTTAGCCGAGCCTATACCAATGGCAGATGCTGCAACGTCTGGGGCCTTAATTTGGCGCAGCAGTTTTATTGCTCTGGCCGTGGCTCCAGCTGGTGGCATCCCTGTAGGGACATTAATTTTGTCCTGCATGGAGTTTCCAGCTCATGCCAACGGGACTGAATCCCTTGGCGCCTTCATAGTCTTCGTCGCCGTAACAATTCGCGGTCGCCAGAGGACATGAAGGTAGTGGCCGAGGCTTCAGCCGGGAGGGGATCTTTCTCGCATGCCTGTAGAAAATAAGGTTTCCCAGCTCCAGCCAACGGGACTGAGCCCTGTGGCCGATACTACCACTTTCATATTGCGTGGCGCAGCAAAGCTGTTCCCATTAGAAAAATCCAATGCAGGAGGTTGCTCAACAGAACCTCGCTAAAATCGTGGAGCCAACGGTTTTCATCTCATGCTTTGATATTTTTTCAGGAGACCTTGCGCAGCTAACGTCCACTAAGACCCTGTGAGGGACCCTGCTGCATGACCTCCGCCAGCGAGGTTCTGTTTAACAACCTCCTGCATTCGATCCTTGTCGTTGGAACAGCTTTGCTGCGCCACGTAATATGGAAGTGGTAGTATCGGCCACAGGGCTCAGCTGGAAAACCTTATTTTCTACAGGCATGCGAGAAAGATCCCCGCCCGGCTGGAGCCTCGGCCACTACGTTCATGTCCTCTGGCGACCGCGAATTGTTGCGGCGCCGAAGACTATGAAGGCGCCAAGATTCAGTCCCGTTGGCATGTGCTGGAAACTCCATTCAGGACAAAATTAATGTCCCTGCAGGAATTCGGGGAAGATCGCCACCAGCTGAAGCCACGGTCACAATAATAAAATTGCTGCGCCAAATTAAGGCCCAGGACGATGCAGCATCTGCCATTGGTATAGGTTCGGCTAACAACGAGCTGTCATAAAAAAAAAAAAAAAAAAAAAAAAAAAAAAAAAAATATATAGATATATATATATATATATATATATATATATATATATATATATATATATATATATATATATCGTGGTTCCAAATTGTAATCGAAAGAAATGATAAAGTACCTCCATTTACGTTAGTATATGCATCCCAGATATGTTCAATAGATATGCAATTACTGACTTTTTCATTACCTTATCAGTGTACCATACCGGATATATATATATATATATATATATATATATATATATATATATATATATATATATATATATATATATTTATATATTATATATATATATTATATATATATATAATGTATATATATGTATATATATATATATATAATGTATATATATATTATATATAGATATACATATGTATATACATATCTATATAGATATATATATATATATACGTATATATATATATATATATATATGATTTATATATACGGTATATATATATATATATTATATATATACATACATATATATATATTATATATATACATACATATATATATATATACAGTATATATAGATATACATGTATATATATACATACATATATATATATATACATGTATATATATAAATACATATATATATATATATCCGTGCGTGCAAGCGTGTGTGTATGTGTGTATGTGTGTGGTTCACCGTGATCTTGGATCACGTATTGGACTCGTGATCGACAGTCATTCCCCTCTCGAAAGAGCGCTCAGAGCTCATATATGACCGATCTATGGGTAATACTGTGACTAGTGCTGGGCAAATACCGCTAATTTCAGAACCGGAATTACCGGTAAACAACAATGCCGTTACCGGAATTACCAGTATCTTACCGGTAAAAGACTCGTGAGGTAGTAGTGACGTCCCAAGTTCGAGTCGCCTTTATGACTTAAATCTTTAAATAAATTTCATCTTACTATGGTGTATAGTCACAACTCAAGTTTTGTAACGTTGTCACTATAAAAATCCTGCCTGCATCACGAACGAAGGAAGCACTAACCTACCCAACATGCCTACCGGTGTTATAGGCAAAATGTAAAGAGAAATATATATATATATATATATATATATACATATATATATATGTATATATATGTATATATATATATATATATATATATATATATATATATATATATATATATGTGTGTGTGTGTGTGTGTGTATTCACCTCGGATCTGCTGCAGCCTCTTTTCGAGACAGCCAGACACCACCCTACGGCAGTGAGCTCAGAGCTCATTATTAGCATATCTCTGGGTAGGTCTGAGACCACTCACACTCCACACACCGGGAATGCAAGGTCACAACTCCTTGACTAACGTCCCGTACCTACTCGCTGCTAGGTGAACAGGGGCTACACGTGAAAGGAGACAAACCCAACTTGTCTCCGCCCGACCGGGGAATCGAACCCCGGTTCTCCGGCTTGTGAGGCCAGTGTGTGTGTGTGTATACATATACATATGTATACACACACACACACACACACACATATATATATATAATATATATATATATATATATACATATATATATATATATATATATATATATATATATATATATATATATATATGGGTCTTTTCCGTTTGGCGACGCGGAATTTTTCGATGAAACTTTCACAACTGATATAGTTTCGTATGCTGATCACAGAAATAACATAATTTTTTTTTTTTAGAAATCAAAGAAAGTGCCGAAAAAAACTGTTTTAATGGTTAAGAATTACCGAGACCTTAGATCCAAAGACCAAGGTGAATCACACACACACACACACACATCTGTCCAGGGTTGAAATAATTTCAGTATCGCTGCGCTCCGAGTTGTTACTCCAACTCTCGTGGGCGGGGAGTTGGGAGAGGGTGCGTGTAAGGTCACAGCATTACCCATAGATCAGTCATACGAGAGGGAAATATATGTCGATCACGAGCCCAGCACGTGATCCAAAGACCAAGGTGAATACTCAAGGATATATTAGATTTCATTGTCAGCATGTTTTTTATTTCCTCAATTATTTTTTCATACAAATTAGTTCATATTCTTATTTAGAAACAGAAAATATTGGCATTTTCATCACTTAAGCATATATATATATATATATTTATATATATATATATATGTATATATATATATATACACATATATATATGGGTCTTCGTTTGGCGACACGCGGATTTTGTTTTATGAAACTTTCACAATATAGTTCCGTATGCTGATCACAGAAATAACATTAATTCTGATGAGAAATTAACAAAAGTGCCGAAAAAAACTGTTTTAATGGTTAAAAATTACCGAGACCTTAGCGGTACATACTTGCTTAATGGTAAAAGTTTAACCTGTAAAATTAGCGGGACACTGGGCCCGTCGGTACCGTCACTCAGTACCACCAAGCCGAGACGTGCTTACCGCTCTCTGAGTGTTATGGTATAGCTTATCGGCGGAGCCTTAACGGTAGTAGAATTTTTGCCGGTAAGCTACCGTCAAGGTTGTTACCGATAAAACCCGTAACTACCGGTAGCTGCCCACCACTACCGTCAGTACCGTCACTCACTACCACCAAGCCGAGACGTGCTTACCGCTCTCTGATTGTTAAGGTATAGCTTATCGGTTAACGGTAGCTTACCGGCAAAAATTCTGCTACCGTTAAGGCTCCCTTAAC